>NW_026110670.1:52500-85911 GCF_024679095.1 Eriocheir sinensis
TGTAATGTCGTGTGATATGTTTCATTTCCATGTAATGTCGTGTGATATGTTTCATTTCAATATAACAACGGGTGATATGTTTTCTTTTCATGTAATGTCGTGTGATATGTTTTCTTTTCATGTAATGTCGTGTGATATGTTTTTATTTTTTCATGTAATGCCGTGTGATATGTTTTCTTTCATGTAATGTCGTGTGATATGTTTTCTTTCATGTAATGTCGTGTGATATGTTTTCTTTTCATGTAATGTCGTGTGATATGTTTTCTTTCATGTAATGTCGTGTGATATTTTTTATTTTCATGTAATGTCGTGTGATAGGTATTATTTTCATGTAATGTCGTGTGATATGTTTTCTTTCATGTAATGTCGTGGGTTATGTTTCCTTTACATGTAATGTAGGGTGATATGTTTTTTTTTACATTTAATTTCGTGTGATATGTTTTAAATTCATGTAATGTCGTGTGATATGTTTAATTTACATGTAATGTCGTGTGATATGTTTAATTTACATATAATGTCGTGTGATATGTTTTCTTTACATGTAATGTCGTGTGATATGTTTCTTTTCATATAATGTCGTGTGATATGTTTTCTTTCATATAATGTCGTGATATGTTTTCTTTTCATGTAATGTCGTGTGATATGTTTTCTTTCATGTAATGTCGTGTGATATGTTTTCTTTCCATGTAATGTCGTGTGATATGTTTTCTTTTCATATAATGTCGTGTGATATGTTTTCTTTCCATGTAATGTCGGGTGATATGTTTTCTTTCCATGTAATGTCGTGTGATATGTTTTCTTTTCATGTAATGTCGTGTGATATGTTTTCTTTCATTATAATGACGTGTGATATGTTTTTCATGTAATGTCGTGTGATATGTTTTCTTTTCATGTAATGTCGTGTGATATGTTTTCTTTTCATGTAATGTCGTGTGATATGTTTTCTTTTCATATAATGTCGTGTGATATGTTTCAGTTCCATGTAATGTCGTGTGATATGTTTCATTTCCATATAATGTCGTGTGATATGTTTCATTTCCATATAATGTCGTGTGATATGTTTTCTTTTCATGTAATGTCGTGTGATATGTTTCATTTCCATATAATGTCGTGTGATATGTTTTATTTTCATGTAATGTCGTGTAATATGTTTCATTTCCATATAATGTCGTGTGATATGTTATATTTTCATGTAATGTCGTGTGATATGTTTCATTTCCATATAATGTCGTGTGATATGTTTTCTTTTCGTGTAATGTCGTGTGATATGTTTTATTTTCATGTAATGTCGTGTGATATGTTTTCTTTTCATGTAATGTCGTGTGATATGTTTTATTTTCGTATAATGTCGTGTGATATGTTTCATTTCCATATAATGTCGTGTGATATGTTTTCTTTTCATGTAATGTCGTGTGATATGTTTTATTTTCGTATAATGTCGTGTGATATGTTTCATTTCCATATAATGTTGTGTTATAGGTTTCATTTCCATGTAATGTCGTGTTATATTTCTTTGGGAGTAGCAGCCACGACGAGATAGGGAGCAGCAGCAACAACGAGGGAGGGAGCAGCAGCCACGACGAGGGAGGGAGCAGCAGCCACAACGAGAGAGGGAGCAGCAGCCACGACGAGGGAGGGAGCAGCAGCCACGACGAGGGAGGGAGCAGCAGCCACGACGAGGGAGGGAGCAGCAGCCACGACGAGGGAGGGAGCAGCAGCCACGACGATGGAGGGAGCAGCAGCCACGACGAGGGAGGGAGCAGCAGCCACGACGAGGGAGAGAGCAGCAGCCACGCCGATGGAGGGAGCAGCAGCCACGACGAGGGAGGAAGGAGCAGCAGCCACGACGAGGGAGGGAGCAGCATACGATGGAGGAGCAGCAGCCACGACGAGGGAGGAGCAGCAGCACGACGTTCGAGGGAGCAGCAGCAACGACGAGGGAGGGAGCAGCAGCCACGACGAGGGAGGGAGCAGCAGCCACGACGATGGAGGGAGCAGCAGCCACGACGATGGAGGGAGCAGCAGCCATGACGAGGGAGGGAGCAGCACGACGATGGAGGGTGCAGCAGCCACGACGATGGAGGAGCAGCAGCATGATGATGGAGGGAGCAGCCACGATGAGGGAGGAGCAGCAGCATGATGATGGAGGGAGCAGCAGCCATGATGAGGAGGGAGCAGCAGCTACGATGAGGGAGGAGCAGCAGCTACGATGATGGAGGGAGCAGCAGCCACGACGAGGGAGGAGCAGCCATGACGATGGAGGGAGCAGCCATGATGAGGGAGGAGCAGCTACGATGAGGGAGCAGCAGCCACGATGAGGGAGGGAGCAGCAGCATGATGAGGGAGGGAGCAGCAGCCACGATGAGGGAGGGAGCAGCAGCCACTACGAGGAAGGGAGCAGCAGCCACGACGACGCAGGGAGCCGCAGCCCCGACGAAGGAGGGAGCCGCAGCCACGACGAGGGAGAGCAGCAGCCACGACGATGGAGGGAGCAGCAGCCATGACGACGGTGGGAGCAGCAGCCACGACGAGGGAGGGAGCAGCAGCCACGATGAGGGAGGGAGCAGCAACAACGACGATGGAGGAGCAGCAGCATGATGATGGAGGGAGCAGCAGCCATGATGATGGAGGAGCAGCAGCCACGATGATGGAGGAGCAGCAGCCACGATGATGGAGGGAGCAGCAGCTACGACGATGGAGGGAGCAGCAGCCATGATGATGGAGGGAGCAGCAGCTACGACGAGGGAGGGAGCAGCAGCCACGATGATGGAGGGAGCAGCAGCTACGATGACGGAGGGAGTAGCAGCTACGATGAGGGAGGGAGCAGCTACGATGATGGAGGAGCAGCAGCTACGATGATGGAGGGAGCAGCAGCTACGACGATGGAGGGAGCAGCAGCTACGACGATGGAGGGAGCAGCAGCCATGACGATGGGAGGAGCAGCAGCCACGATGACGAGGGAGCAGCAGCTACGACGATGGAGGGAGCAGCAGCCATGACGATGGAGGAGCAGCAGCCACGACGATGGAGGGAGCAGCAGCACGACGATGGAGGAGCAGCAGCATGATGAGGGAGCAGCAGCCACGACGATGGAGGAGCAGCAGCACGACGATGGAGGAGCAGCAGCATGACGATGGAGGGAGCAGCAGCTACGATGACGAGGGAGCAGCAGCTACGACGATGGAGGAGCAGCAGCCACGACGATGGAGGGAGCAGCAGCCACGACGATGGAGGAGCAGCAGCCACGATGATGGAGGGAGCAGCAGCCACGATGATGGAGGGAGCAGCAGCCACGACGGCGGAGGGAGCAGCAGCTACGACGATGGAGGAGCAGCAGCCACGATGATGGAGGGAGCAGCAGCCATGATGATGGAGGAGCAGCAGCACGATGATGGAGGGAGCAGCAGCTATGACGACGGAGGGAGCAGCAGCCATGACGAGGGAGGGAGCAGCAGCCACGACGAGGGAGGGAGCAGCAGCCACGACGATGGAGGGAGCAGCAGCCACGACGACGATGGAGGGAGCAGCAGCCACGATGATGGAGGGAGCAGCAGCCACGACGGCGGAGGAGCAGCAGCCATGATGATGGAGGGAGCAGCAGCTACGACGATGGAGGGAGCAGCAGCATGATGATGGAGGGAGCAGCAGCATGACGATGGAGGGAGCAGCAGCCATGATGATGGAGGGAGCAGCAGCATGATGATGGAGGGAGCAGCAGCATGATGATGGAGGAGCAGCAGCATGATGATGGAGGAGCAGCAGCCATGATGATGGAGGGAGCAGCAGCCATGATGATGGAGGGAGCAGCAGCATGATGATGGAGGGAGCAGCAGCCATGATGATGGAGGGAGCAGCAGCATGATGATGGAGGAGCAGCAGCATGATGATGGAGGAGTAGCAGCATGATGATGGAGGAGCAGCAGCATGACGATGGAGGAGCAGCAGCTACGATGATGGAGGGAGCAGCAGCATGATGATGGAGGAGCAGCAGCCATGATGATGGAGGGAGCAGCAGCTACGATGATGGAGGAGCAGCAGCATGATGATGGAGGGAGCAGCAGCATGATGATGGAGGGAGCAGCAGCCATGATGATGGAGGGAGCAGCAGCTATGATGATGGAGGGAGCAGCAGCCATGATGATGGAGGGAGCAGCAGCTACGACGATGGAGGAGCAGCAGCCATGATGATGGAGGAGCAGCAGCATGATGATGGAGGGAGCAGCAGCATGATGATGGAGGGAGCAGCAGCATGATGATGGAGGGAGCAGCAGCATGATGATGGAGGAGCAGCAGCATGATGATGGAGGGAGCAGCAGCTATGATGATGGAGGGAGCAGCAGCATGATGATGGAGGAGCAGCAGCTACGATGATGGAGGGAGCAGCAGCTATGATGATGGAGGGAGCAGCAGCATGATGATGGAGGAGCAGCATGATGATGGAGGGAGCAGCAGCCATGATGATGGAGGGAGCAGCAGCCATGATGATGGAGGAGCAGCAGCTATGATGATGGAGGGAGCAGCAGCTACGATGACGGAGGGAGCAGCAGCTATGACGATGGAGGAGCAGCAGCTACGATGATGGAGGGAGCAGCAGCCATGATGATGGAGGGAGCAGCAGCCACGACGATGGAGGAGCAGCAGCTACGATGATGGAGGAGCAGCAGCCACGACGATGGAGGGAGCAGCAGCCATGACGATGGAGGGAGCAGCAGCTACGACGATGGAGGGAGCAGCAGCATGATGATGGAGGAGCAGCAGCTACGACGAGGGAGCAGCAGCATGATGATGGAGGGAGCAGCAGCATGATGATGGAGGGAGCAGCAGCATGATGATGGAGGGAGCAGCAGCATGATGATGGAGCAGCAGCATGATGATGGAGGGAGCAGCAGCATGATGATGGAGGGAGCAGCAGCATGATGATGGAGGGAGCAGCAGCATGATGATGGAGGGAGCAGCCATGATGATGGAGGAGCAGCAGCTACGATGATGGAGGGAGCAGCAGCCATGATGATGGAGGGAGCAGCAGCACGATGATGGAGGGAGCAGCAGCATGATGAGGGAGCAGCAGCATGATGATGGAGGAGCAGCAGCTATGATGATGGAGGAGCAGCAGCATGATGATGGAGGAGCAGCCATGATGATGGAGGGAGCAGCAGC
Source organism: Eriocheir sinensis (assembly GCF_024679095.1). Classification (NCBI taxonomy): domain Eukaryota; kingdom Metazoa; phylum Arthropoda; class Malacostraca; order Decapoda; family Varunidae; genus Eriocheir; species Eriocheir sinensis. Next base: position 57,658 of record NW_026110670.1, read on the forward strand.
ATGATGATGGAGGGAGCAGCAGCCATGACGATGGAGGGAGCAGCTACGATGATGGAGGGAGCAGCAGCCACGATGATGGAGGGAGCAGCAGCTACGACGATGGAGGAGCAGCAGCCATGATGATGGAGGGAGCAGCAGCTACGACGATGGAGGAGCAGCAGCCATGACGATGGAGGGAGCAGCAGCCATGATGATGGAGGAGCAGCAGCTATGACGATGGAGGAGCAGCATGATGATGGAGGGAGCAGCAGCTATGATGATGGAGGGAGCAGCAGCATGATGATGGAGGGAGCAGCAGCATGATGATGGAGGGAGCAGCAGCATGATGATGGAGGGAGCAGCAGCATGATGATGGAGGGAGCAGCAGCATGATGATGGAGGGAGCAGCAGCATGATGATGGAGGGAGCAGCAGCATGATGATGGAGGGAGCAGCAGCATGATGATGGAGGGAGTAGCAGCCATGATGATGGAGGAGCAGCAGCCATGATGATGGAGGGAGCAGCAGCTACGATGATGGAGGAGCAGCAGCATGACGATGGAGGAGCAGCAGCTACGATGATGGAGGAGCAGCAGCCACGACGATGGAGGAGCAGCAGCCATGATGATGGAGGAGCAGCAGCCACGATGACGGAGGGAGCAGCAGCCATGACGATGGAGGGAGCAGCAGCCACGATGATGGAGGGAGCAGCAGCCACGACGATGGAGGGAGCAGCAGCTACGACGATGGAGGGAGCAGCAGCATGACGATGGAGGAGCAGCAGCTACGATGATGGAGGGAGCAGCAGCCACGACGATGGAGGGAGCAGCCATGATGATGGAGGGAGCAGCCACGACGATGGAGGGAGCAGCAGCCATGACGATGGAGGGAGCAGCAGCTACGATGATGGAGGGAGCAGCAGCATGATGATGGAGGAGCAGCAGCCATGATGATGGAGGGAGCAGCAGCATGATGATGGAGGAGCAGCAGCCATGATGATGGAGGGAGCAGCAGCATGATGATGGAGGGAGCAGCAGCATGATGATGGAGGGAGCAGCAGCATGATGATGGAGGGAGCAGCAGCTACGATGATGGAGGAGCAGCAGCCATGATGATGGAGGAGCAGCAGCCATGATGATGGAGGAGCAGCAGCTACGATGATGGAGGGAGCAGCAGCCATGACGATGGAGGAGCAGCAGCTATGATGATGGAGGGAGCAGCAGCTACGATGATGGAGGGAGCAGCAGCCACGATGATGGAGGAGCAGCAGCTACGATGATGGAGGGAGCAGCAGCTACGATGATGGAGGGAGCAGCAGCCACGACGACGGAGGGAGCAGCAGCCATGATGATGGAGGGAGCAGCCACGACGATGGAGGGAGCAGCAGCTACGACGATGGAGGGAGCAGCAGCCACGACGATGGAGGAGCAGCAGCCAAGACGAGGGAGGGAGCAGCAGCCATGAAGATGGAGTGAGCAGCACCCACGACGAGGGAGGGAGCAGCAGCTACGACGATGAAGGGAGCAGCAGCCACGACGATGGAGGGAGCAGCAGCTATGACGATGGAGGGAGCAGCAGCATGACGATGGAGGGAGCAGCAGCTACGATGATGGAGGGAGCAGCAGCATGATGATGGAGGAGCAGCAGCTACGATGATGGAGGGAGCAGCAGCTACGATGATGGAGGAGCAGCATGATGATGGAGGGAGCAGCAGCTATGATGATGGAGGGAGCAGCATGATGATGGAGGGAGCAGCAGCATGATGATGGAGGAGCAGCAGCATGATGATGGAGGGAGCAGCAGCCATGATGATGGAGGGAGCAGCAGCCATGATGATGGAGGAGCAGCAGCTACGATGATGGAGGAGCAGCCATGACGATGGAGGAGCAGCAGCCATGATGATGGAGGGAGCAGCAGCTACGATGATGGAGGGAGCAGCAGCCATGACGAGGGAGGGAGCAGCAGCCATGACGATGGAGGGAGCAGCAGCCACGACGATGGAGGAGCAGCAGCCACGACGATGGAGGAGCAGCCATGATGATGGAGGGAGCAGCAGCCACGACGATGGAGGGAGCAGCAGCTACGACGATGGAGGAGCAGCAGCTACGATGATGGAGGGAGCAGCAGCATGATGATGGAGGGAGCAGCAGCATGATGATGGAGGGAGCAGCAGCTACGACGATGGAGGAGCAGCAGCTACGATGAGGGAGCAGCAGCCGATGATGGAGGGAGCAGCAGCATGATGATGGAGGGAGTAGCAGCATGATGATGGAGGGAGCAGCAGCCATGATGATGGAGGGAGCAGCAGCTATGATGATGGAGGGAGTAGCAGCATGATGATGGAGGGAGTAGCAGCATGATGATGGAGGGAGCAGCAGCATGATGATGGAGGGAGCAGCAGCATGATGATGGAGGAGCAGCAGCATGATGATGGAGGGAGCAGCAGCATGATGATGGAGGAGCAGCAGCTATGATGATGGAGGAGCAGCAGCCATGATGATGGAGGGAGCAGCACGATGATGGAGGGAGCAGCAGCCATGACGATGGAGGAGCAGCAGCCACGACGATGGAGGAGCAGCAGCTACGACGATGGAGGAGCAGCAGCCATGACGATGGAGGGAGCAGCAGCCACGACGAGGAGCAGCAGCCACGACGATGGAGGAGCAGCAGCCACGACGATGGAGGAGCAGCAGCATGATGATGGAGGGAGCAGCAGCTATGACGATGGAGGGAGCAGCAGCTATGACGATGGAGGGAGCAGCAGCTACGACGATGGAGGGAGCAGCAGCATGATGATGGAGGGAGCAGCAGCCATGATGATGGAGGAGCAGCAGCCATGATGACGGAGGGAGCAGCATGATGATGGAGGAGCAGCAGCTACGACGGAGGGAGCAGCAGCCATGACGATGGAGGGAGCAGCAGCCATGATGATGGAGGGAGCAGCAGCTACGATGATGGAGGGAGCAGCAGCTACGATGATGGAGGAGCAGCAGCCATGACGATGGAGGAGCAGCAGCTACGATGATGGAGGAGCAGCAGCTATGATGATGGAGGAGCAGCAGCTATGACGATGGAGGGAGCAGCAGCCATGACGATGGAGGGAGCAGCAGCCACGATGAGGTTGGGAGTAGCAGCCACGACGATGGAGGGAGCAGCAGCCACGACGATGGAGGGAGCAGCAGCCACGACGATGGAGGGAGCAGCAGCCACGATGACGAAGGGAGTAGCAGCCACGACGATGGAGGGAGCAGCAGCCACGACGATGGAGGGAGCAGCAGCCACGATGACGAAGGGAGCAGCAGCCACGACGATGGAGGGAGCAGCAGCTATGATGATGGAGGAGCAGCAGCTACGACGATGGAGGGAGCAGCAGCCACGACGATGGAGGAGCAGCAGCCATGACGATGGAGGAGCAGCAGCCACGATGATGGAGGGAGCAGCAGCTACGACGATGGAGGGAGCAGCAGCTACGATGATGGAGGGAGCAGCAGCCATGATGATGGAGGGAGCAGCAGCTATGATGATGGAGGGAGCAGCAGCATGATGATGGAGGGAGCAGCAGCTACGATGATGGAGGGAGCAGCCATGATGATGGAGGGAGCAGCAGCTACGATGATGGAGGGAGCAGCTATGATGATGGAGGGAGCAGCAGCATGATGATGGAGGAGCAGCATGATGATGGAGGGAGCAGCAGCATGATGATGGAGGGAGCAGCAGCATGATGATGGAGGGAGCAGCATGATGATGGAGGAGCAGCAGCCATGATGATGGAGGGAGCAGCAGCCATGATGATGGAGGAGCAGCAGCTACGATGATGGAGGAGCAGCAGCCATGACGATGAGGGAGAGCAGCAGCATGATGATGGAGGGAGCAGCAGCATGATGATGGAGGGAGCAGCAGCCATGATGATGGAGGAGCAGCAGCCATGATGATGGAGGAGCAGCAGCTACGACGATGGAGGGAGCAGCAGCTATGACGATGGAGGGAGCAGCATGACGATGGAGGAGCAGCAGCTACGACGATGGAGGGAGCAGCAGCCATGATGATGGAGGGAGCAGCAGCATGACGACGGAGGAGCAGCAGCCATGACGATGGAGGAGCAGCAGCCATGATGATGGAGGAGCAGCAGCTACGACGATGGAGGGAGCAGCAGCCATGATGATGGAGGGAGCAGCAGCGATGATGGAGGGAGCAGCAGCATGATGATGGAGGGAGCAGCAGCATGATGATGGAGGAGCAGCAGCATGATGATGGAGGAGCAGCAGCCATGATGATGGAGGAGCAGCAGCATGATGATGGAGGGAGCAGCAGCATGATGATGGAGGGAGCAGCATGATGATGGAGGGAGCAGCAGCTACGATGATGGAGGGAGCAGCAGCCATGATGGAGGAGCAGCCATGATGATGGAGGGAGCAGCAGCTACGATGATGGAGGGAGCAGCAGCTACGACGATGGAGGAGCAGCAGCCACGACGATGGAGGGAGCAGCAGCCACGACGATGGAGGGAGCAGCAGCACGACGATGGAGGGAGCAGCAGCCACGATGATGGAGGAGCAGCCATGACGATGGAGGGAGCAGCCACGACGATGGAGGAGCAGCAGCCACGACGATGGAGGGAGCAGCAGCTACGACGACGGAGGGAGCAGCAGCCATGACGATGAAAGGAGCAGCAGCCACAACGAGAGAGGGAGCAGCAGCTACGATGATGGAGGGAGCAGCATGATGATGGAGGGAGCAGCAGCTACGATGATGGAGGGAGCAGCAGCCATGATGATGGAGGGAGCAGCAGCCATGATGATGGAGGGAGCAGCAGCTACGATGATGGAGGAGCAGCAGCTATGATGATGGAGGAGCAGCAGCTATGATGACGGAGGGAGCAGCAGCTATGACGACGGAGGAGCAGCAGCCATGATGATGGAGGGAGCAGCAGCCATGACGATGGAGGAGCAGCAGCCATGACGACGGAGGGAGCAGCAGCCATGACGATGGAGGGAGCAGCAGCCATGACGACGGAGGGAGCAGCAGCCATGACGATGGAGGGAGCCGCAGCCACGACGACGGAGGGAGCAGCCATGACGTTATGGAAAAAATCAAAGAAAATGGGAATTAAGAAGTGATAGAAACAACAAAAAAAGGAATAAAACATCAAGGCAAGCGTTAAGGCCTTTGGTGTTGTATATGGTAGGGTTGCTGACTTCTGGGGTGAAGGAGAGTCTCCTGAGCAGCATATAGCACCGAGATAACGCGATATAGCGAGCCATCACATCACAAGGAAACGAAAAGTAAAGAAAAATAACACCGAAGAATGGAGACCAAAGAAGAATACACCGAAGAAACGATATTTAAAAAAAAAATACACCGAAGAAACGATACAAAGAAAAATACACCGAATAAACGATACAAAGAACAATATACTGATGAGACGACGATACAAAGAAATATACACTAATAGAACGATACATAGAAAAAATTACCTAACAAACGATATTCCGGAAAAATGCACCAAAGAAACGATACAAAGTACAATACACCGAAGAAACGATACCACGAAAAATACACCGAAGAAACGATACAAAGAACAATACACCGAATAAACGATACAAAGAACAATATACTGATGAGACGACGATACAAAGAAATATACTCTAAAAGAACGATACATAGAAAAAATTACCTAACAAACGATACTCCAGAAAAATGCACCAAAGAAACGATACAAAGTAGAATTTACTGAAGAAACGATACAAAGTACAAAACACTGAAGAAACGATACAAAGTACAATACACTGAAGAAACGCTACAAAGAAAAAATACACTGAAGAAACGATACAAAGAAAAATACACTGAAGAAACGATACAAAGTACAATACACTGAAGAAATGGTACAAAGTACAATACACTGAAGAAATGCTACAAAGAAAAAATACACTGAAGAAATGGTACAAAGTACAATACACTGAAGAAATGATACAAAGAAAATACACTGAAGAAACGATACAAAGAAAATACACCAAAGAAATGATACAAAGTAAAATACACTGAAAAATGATACAAAGAAATACACTGAAGAAATGATACAAAGTACAATACACTGAAGAAATGATACAAAGTACAATACACTGAAGAAATGATACAAAGAAAATACACCGAAGAAACGATACAAAGAAAATACACTGAAGAAATGATACAAAGAAAAATACACCAAAGAAATGATACAAAGTAAAATACACTGAAAACGATACAAAGAAATATTCACTGAAGAAATGATACAAAGTACAATACACTGAAGAAACGATACAGTACAATACACTGAAGAAATGATACAAAGTACAATACACTGAAGAAATGATACAAAGTACAATACACTGAAGAAATGATACAAAGTACAATACACTGAAGAAACGATACAAAGAAAATACACTGAAGAAATGATACAAAGTAAAATACACTGAAGAAACGATACAAAGTACAATACACTGAAGAAATGATACAAAGTACAATACACTGAAGAAATGATACAAAGTACAATACACTGAAGAAATGATACAAAGTACAATACACCGAAGAAATGATACAAAGTACAATACACTGAAGAAATGATACAAAGTACAATACACTGAAGAAATGATACAAAGTACAATACACTGAAGAAATGATACAAAGTACAATACACTGAAGAAATGATACAAACTACAATACACTGAAGAAATGATACAAAGTAAAATACACCAAAGAAATGATACAAAGAAAATACATAAAGGAAATGATACAAAAAACTCATCGAAGAAAAGATACAAAAAAAAATACACTGATGAAACGGTATAACGTAAAATATACCGATGAAACGACGATACAAGAAAAATAGACCGAAAAAACGATATTGTTAAAAAGTATCGTTAATTAAGAAGTGATATAAACACATAAAGAAAAAGGAAAAAAAATCATGGCAAGCGTTAATGCCTTTGGTGTTGTATGTTGGGTAGGGTTGCTGACTTCTCTGGGGTGAAGGAAACTCATCCTGAGCAGCATACAGCACCAAGATAAGGCGATATAGCTAGCCTACACAACACAAGGAAACGGAAAATCATGAAAAATTGCACCGAAGAATGGACCGCAAAGAAAAATACACCGAAGAAGCGATACAAAGAACAATACACCGAAGAAACGACAATTAAACGAAAAACAAAAAAAACGGTAAAAAGAAAAATATACGGGAGAAACGACGATACAAATAAACATATAGCAAAAAAAACGATACAAAGAAAACAACAGCGATGAAACAATACAAACAAAAATACACTGAAGAAACGACGATACAAAAAAAAACATGAATAAAACGGTATAAAGAAAAAGATATATACCGAAGAAGCAACAATTGAAAGAAAACTCACAAACGGTACAAAGAAAAATACACCAAAGTAACGATACAAAAAAAAAATACACCGAATAAACGAACAAAGAAAAATACACCGAAGAAACGATACTGTTAAAAAAAAATCGTTAATTAAGAAGTGAAATAAACACTTAAAGAAAAGGAGAGAAAATCAAGGCAAGCGTTAAGGCCTTTGGTGTTGTATGTTGGGTAGGGTTGCTGACTTCTCTGGGGTGAAGGAGACTCATCCTGAGCAGCATACAGCATCAAGATAAGGCGGTATAGCAAGCCTACACAACACAGGGAAACGGGAAATTAAGAAAAAATACACCTAAGAAACGATACGACAGAAAAATATACCAAAGAAACGACACAAAGAACAACTCACCGAAGAAATGGTAAAAAGAAAAAAATACCCCTAAGAAACGACGATACAAAGAAAATAACACGAAATAAACGGTCTAAGAAATATCTGCCGATGAAGCAACGATATAAAACAACAATATAAACCCATCAAGAAAGGAAAAAATAATCAAGGCAAGTGTTAAGGCCTTTGGTGTTGTATGTTTGGTATGGTTGCTGACTTATCTGTGGTGGATACTCATCCTTAGCAGCATACAGCACCGAGATAAGGCGATATAGCTAGCCTTCACAACACAAGGAAACGGAAAGTAAAGAAAATAACACTGAAGAAAGGATAGCAAAGAAAATACACCGAAGAAAAAATACTACAGAAAAATACATCTAAGAAACGATACAGAGAAATATACACCGAGGAAACGCGACAAAGAACAACACACTGAAGAAACGGTATAAAGAAAAATATACCGATGAAACGACGATAAAAAGAAAAATACATCAAATGAACGATCCAGAGAAAAATTACCTAAGAAACGATAATACATAAAAATACACCGAAGAAAAATTATAAAAAAATATACCGATGGAACGACGATACAAAAAAAATACAGAGATAAAACGGTATAAAGAAAAAAAAAAAACGAAGAAACGACGATAAAAATACACCGAGGAAATTATATTACTGATAAAAACACCAAGGAAACGATACACAAAAATTCACCAAAGAAAAGATACAAAAAAAAAATACATCGAAGAAACGATACAAAGAAAAATACGTCGAAGAAACGATACAAAGAAAAATACACCAAAGAAACGATACAAAGAAAAATACACCAAAGAAACGATACAAAGAAAAATACACCAAAGAAACGATACAAAGAAAAATACACCAAAGAAACGATACAAAGAAAAATACACCAAAGAAACGATACAAAGAAAAATACACCAAAGAAACGACACAAAGAAAAATACACCGAAGAAACGGTAAAAAGAAAAATACACCAAAGAAACAATAAAAAGAAAAATACACCAAAGAAACGATACAAAGAAAAATACACCAAAGAAACGACGATACAACGATATTGTTATAAATAATCGGGAATTAAGAAGTGATAGAAACACATCAAGAAAGGAAAAAAAAAAAAAAAAATCCAGGCAAGCGTTAAGGCTTTTGGTGTTGTATGTTGGGTAGGGTTGCTGATTTCTGTGGGGTGAAGGAGACTCATCCTGAGCAGCATACAGCACCGAGATAGCGCGATATAGCAAGCCTTCACAACACAAGGAAACGGAAAGTAAAGAAAAATAACACCGAAGGAAGGATAGCAAAGAAAAATACACCGAATACTACAGAAAATCACACCTAAGAAGCGATACAAAGAACAACACACTGAAGAAACGGTATAAAGAAAAATATACCGATGAGACGACGATAAAAAGAAAAATACCGTACACCAAATGACGGTCCAGAGAAAACTTTACCGGAGAAACGATACTACATAAAAATACACCAAAAACGATACAAAGAAAAATGCACCAAAGAAACGGTATAAAGAAAAATATACAGAAGAAACGACGATACAAAGAAAAATACACAGAAGTAACGACAGTACAAAAAATACGTAGAAAAAACGGTATGAAGAAAAAGATGCCGAAGAAACGGCGATATAAAGAAAATTCATAAACGATAGTAAGAAAAAATACACCAAAGAAACAATACAAAGGAAAATACACCGAATCAACGAACAAAGAAGAATACATTGAAAAAGGATATTGTTAAAAAAATCGTTAATTAAGAAGTGATATAAACATTTGAAGAAAAGGAAAAGAATCAAAGCAAGCGTTAAGGCCTTCAGTGTTGTATGTTGGGTAGGGTTGCTGACTTCTCTGGGGTGAAGGAGACTCATCCTGAGCAGCATACAGCACCGAGATAAGGAGATATAGCTAGCCTTCACATCACAAGGAACTAAAAAAAATAATAATAACATCGAAGGAAGATAGCAAAGAAAAATACACCAAAGGAACGTTCCATATAAAATTTACTCTAAGAAACGATACTACAGAAAAATACACCAAAAAAAAAAGATACAAAGGAAAATACATCGAAGAAACGGCATAAAGAAAATATACCGAAGAAACGACGATAGAAATAAAAATACACTGAAGAAAACGACGATACCAAAAATACATCGCAGAAAGGATACAAAGAAAAATACACTGAAGAAACAATACTACAGAAAGACACCAAATAAATCAAAGAAAGAAACATACACTGAAGAAAAGATACAAAGAATAATACACTGAAGAAACGTGTAAAGAAAAATATACCGATGAAACAACAATACAAAGAAAATACACCAAATGAATGATCCAGAGAAAAAATGATAAAAGAGAAAAATACACCAAAAAAATACACCAAAAAAAAAAAAAGATACAAAGAAAAAAAATACAACGAAGAAATGGTATACAGGAAATTATACGAAAGAGACGACAGAAGAAACGACGATACACAGAAATATGCACAGAAGAAACGACGATCCACAGAAATATGCACAGAAAAAACGATACACAGAAATATGCACAGAAGAAATGACGATACAGAAATATGCACAGAAGAAATGACGATGCACACAGAAATATGCACAGAAGAAACGACGATAGACAGAAATATGCACAGAAGAAACGACGATGCACAGAAATATGCACAGAAGAAACGACGATAGACAGAAATATGCACAGAAGAAACGACGATGCACAGAAATATGCACAGAAGAAACGACGATGCACATAAATATACACAGAAGAAACGACGATGCACAGAAATATGCACAGAAGAAACGACGATAGACAGAAATATGCACAGAAGAAACGACGATAGACAGAAATATGCACAGAAGAAACGACGATGCACAGAAATATGCACAGAAGAAACGACGATACACATAAATATGCACAGAAGAAACGACGATGCACAGAAATATGCACAGAAGAAACGACGATGCACAGAAATATGCACAGAAGAAACGACGATAGACAGAAATATGCACAGAAGAAACGACGATGCACAGAAATATGCACAGAAGAAACGACGATAGACAGAAATATGCACAGAAGAAACGACGATGCACATAAATATGCACAGAAGAAACGACGATGCACAGAAATATGCACAGAAGAAACGACGATGCACATAAATATGCACAGAAGAAACGACGATGCACAGAAATATGCACAGAAGAAACGACGATACACAGAAATATGCACAGAAGAAACGACGATACACAGAAATATGCACAGAAGAAATGACGATACAGAAATATGCACAGAAGACATGACTATACACAGAAATATACACATAAGAAACGACGATACACAGAATTATGCACAGAAGAAATGACGATACACAGAAATATGCACAGAAGAAACGACGATACACAGAATTATGCACAGAAGAAATGACGATACACAGAAATATGCACAGAAGAAATGACGATACACAGAAATATGCACAGAAGAAACGACGTTATACAGAAATATGCACAGAAGAAACGACGTTATACAGAAATATGCACAGAAGAAACGACGTTATACAGAAATATGCACAGAAGAAACGACGTTATACAGAAATATGCACAGAAGAAACGACGTTATACAGAAATATACAAAAGAAACGACGATACACAAAAATATGCACAGAAGAAAAGACGATACAAAACTACATATAAAAAAAATGTTATAATGAAAATATGCTGAAACTCGGTACAAAGACAAATACACTAAAATAAATGACAAAAAATAGAAAAGAAACGGCAGCAAAGAAAATATATAGAAGAAACAACGATACAAAAATAGAAAAGAACGGCATAAAGAAAAAATATACAGAAGAAACGACGATACCAATAAAAAGCGCTATAAAGAAAACCATACTGAGGAAAAGACGATACAAATAACAAATACACAGAAGAAACGACGATAGAAAAAACGGTATAACAAAATATACCGAGGAAACAAAGATACAATAAAATAAACAGAAGAAACGACGATACAAAAAAAAATGAAAACACGGTGTAGAGAAAAATGTAGAGAAGAAAACGACGATACAAATAAAAATATAGAAAAAAATTAAGAAGTGATAGAAACACTTAAAGAAAAGGAAAATAATCAAGGCAAGCGTTAGGGCATTTGGTGTTGTATGTTCGGTAGGGTTGCTGACTTCTCTGGGGTGAAGGAGACTCATCCTGAGCAGCATACAGCACTGACATAAGGCGATATAGGTAGCCTACACAACACAAGGAAACAGAAAATTAAGAAAAAATACACCGAAGAAAGGAAAGTATAAGAAAATACGATAATTAAGAAATTATGAAAACAGAAGAAGAAGCGACGGCAGAAGAAGCAAAAGCAGTGAATGACGACGAATCAGATTTGGCGGAAGAAAGAGAAAAAGCACCAGCCGAAGGAGAAGGAGACGGAAGAAGCAGCGTGAGTGTGCTTGGCGGTGGTGTCTGTTGTTGTGTGTGTGTGCCCGGCGGTGGTGTCTGTTGTTGTGTGTGTGTGCCCGGCGGTGGTGTCTGTTGTTGTGTGTGTGTGTGCCCGGCGGTGGTGTCTGTTGTTGTGTGTGTGTGTGTCCGGCGGTGGTGTCTGTTGTGTGTGTGTGTGTGTGCCTGGCGGTGGTATCTGTTGTGTGTGTGTGCCCGGCGGTGGTGGGTGTTGTTGTGTGTGTGCCTGGCGGTGGTGTCTGTTGTTGTGTGTGTGTCCGGCGGTGGTGTCTGTTGTTGCTGGCGGTGGCGTCTGTTTGTGGGTGTGTGCCCGGCGGTGGTGTCTGTTGTTGTGTGTGTGTGAGTGCCCGGTGATGGTGTGTGTTTGTGTGTGTGTGTGCCCGGCGGTGGTGTCTGTTGTTGTGTGTGTGTGTGCCCGGTGGTGGCTGTTGTTGTGTGTGTGTGCCGGCGGTGGTGTCTGTTGTTGTGTGTGTGCCCGGCAATGGTGTCTGTTTTTGTGTGTGTGTGCCTGGCGGTGGTGTCTGTCATTGTGTGTGAGTGCCAGGCAATGGTATCTGTTGTTGTATGTGTGTGTGCCCGGCGGTGGTGTCTGTTTTTGTGTGTGTGTGGCGGTGGTGTCTGGTCGTTGTTGTGTGTGTGCCCGGCGGTGTCTGTTGTTGTGTGTGTGGGCGGTGGTGTCTGTTGTTGTGTGTGTGTGCCCTGGCGGTGGTGTCTGGTTGTTGTGTGTGTGTGTGTGCGTCGGCGGTGTCTGTTGTTGTGTGTGTGTGTGTCGGCGGTGGTGTCTGTGTGTGCCCGGCATGTGTGTGCTCGGCGGTGGTGTCTGTTGTGTGTAAGTAACCCTGCAGTGGTGCTGTTGGTGTGTGTGTGTGGTCGGGGGTGGTGTCTGCTGTGTGTGTGTGTGTGTGCTGGCGGTGGCGTCTGTGGTTGTGTGTGTTGCCGGCGGTGGTGTCTGTGTGTGTGTGTGTGTGTGTGCCCTGCGGTGATGTCTGTTGTTGTGCGTGTTTGCTGGACGGTGGTGTCTGTTGTTAGTGTGTGCTCGGCGGTGGTGTCTGTTGTTGTGTACCGCAGTGTGCCCGGCAATGGTGTCTGTTGTTGTGTGTGTGTACGGCGGTGGTGTCTGTGTGCGCTTGTGTGGTTGTGTGTGTGCTCCGGCGGTGGTGTCAGGTGTGTGTGTGCCCGGCGGTGGTGTCTGGTTGTTGTGTGTGTGTGCCCGGCGGTGGTGCCCTGTTGTTGTGTGTGTGCCTGGCGGTGGTGTCTGTTGGTTGTGTGTGCCCGGCAATGGTGTCTGTTGTGTGTGTGCCTGGCGGTGGTGTCTGTTGTTGTGTGTGTGTGCCTGGCGGTGGTGTCTGTTGATGTGTGTGTGTGTGCCCGGCATTGTTGTCTGTTGTTGTGTGCAGCCTTGGTGGTGTCTTGTTGTGTGTGTGCCCGGCGGTGGTGTCTGTTGTTGCGTGTGCCTGGCGGTGCGTCTGGTTATTGTGTGTGTGCCCGGCGGTGTGTTTTGCTGTGTGTGTGTGCCCGGCGGTGTTGTCTGTTGGTTTGTGTGTGTGTGCCGGCGGTGGTGTCTGGTTGTTGTGTGTGCCCGGCGGTGGTGTCTGTTATTGTGTGTGTGCCCGGCGGTGCTTTTTTGCTTGATGTGTGTGCCTGGCGGTGTTGTCTGCTTGCCAGTGTGTGTGCCTGGCGGTGGTGTCTGTTGTTGTGTGTGTGCCCGGCGGTGGTGTCTGTTATTGTGTGTGTGTGCCCGGCGGTGGTGTCGATATTGTGTGTGTGCCCGGCGGTGTGTCTGTTGTTGTTGTGTGTGTGCCCGGCGGTGGTGTGTGTTGTTGTGTGTGTGTGCCGGGCGGTGGTGTCTGTTGTTGTGTGTGTGCCCGGCGGTGGTGTTTGTTGTGTGTGTGCCCGGCGGTGTTGTTTGTTGTTGTGTGTGTGCCCGCGGTGGTGTCTGTTGTTGTGTGTGTGTGCTATAATTACTCTAATAAATCTAATAACTGCACTAATCTGACCTGTAGGAAGGTGAAGGTGTGTGAAGGTGGAACTCTCTGGCTTAGTGCTAGGGAATCAGAAGGTGTCATGTGCTGCAGAGAGGTTTGGAGGTGTTATAAATATGATTGGTAAATATTGGACCGCACTAATCTGACCCTATGGGATGGTGGCACTCTCTGTGACTCAGTGCTTGTGTGAATCAGAAGGTGCCATCTGCTGCAGAGTGTGGAGGTGTTATAACTATGCCAGTAAAAGGCTGGACTGCACTAATCTGACCCTGTAGGAAGGTTGCACTCTGGTTAGTTCTAGTGAATCAGAAGGTGTCATGTGCTGCAGAGAGGCTTGGAGGTGTTATAACAATGCTAGTGATATGCTGGACTGCACAAAACTGACCCTGTAGGAAGGTGAAGGTGTGGTGGCACTCTCTGGCTCAGTGCTAGGGAATCAGAAGGTGTCATGGTGCTGCAGAGTGGCTTGAGGTGTTATAAACTATGTTCAGTGAATGGACTGCACTAATCTGACCCTGTGGGAAGGTGGCATTCTCTGATTCAGTGCTAGGTAATCAGAAGGTGTCATGTGCTGCAGAGAGGTGTGAAGGTGTTATAACTATGCTAGTGAAAGGCTGGACTGCTCTACTCTGACCCTGTAGGAAGGTTGCACTCTCTGGTTCAGTGCTAGGGAATCAAAAGGTGTCATGTGCTGCAGATATACTTGGATGTGTTATAACTATGCTAGTGATATACTGGACCTCACTAATCTGACCCTGTAGAAAGTTGGCACTTTCTGGCTCAGTGCAAGGGAATCAGAAGGTGTCATGTGCTGCAGAGAGGCCTGGAGGTGTTATAACTTTGCTAGTGAAAGGCTGGACTGCACTAAACTTACCCTGTAGGGAGGTGAAGGTGTAAGGAGGTGGCACGCTCTGGCTCAGTGCTATGGAATCATAAGGTGTCATGTGCTGCAGAGAGGCTAGGAGGTGTTATAACTATGATAGGTAAATATTGGACTGCACTAATCTGACCCTATAGGAAGGTGACACTCTCTGGCTCAGTGCTTGGGAATCAGAAGGTGTCATGTGCTGCAGAGAGGCTTGGAGATGTTATAACTATGCTAGGTAAAAGCTGGACTGCACTAATCTGACCCTGTAGGAATGTGAAGGTGTAGGAAGGTGGCATTCTCTGGCTCTGTGCTAGGGAATCAGACGTCATGTGCTGCAGAGAGGTTTGGAGGTGTTACAAATATGCTAGTGAAAGACTGGACTGCACTAATCTGACCCTGTAGGAAGGTGAAGGTGTAGGAAGGTGGAGCTCTCTGGCTCAGTGCTAAAGGAATCAGAAGTGTCATGTGCTGCACTTAGGACTAGAGGTGTTATAACTATGTCAGCGACTAGGTATATTAATGTGTAGGAAGGTGGAATTTTATGTATCAGTGCTAGGGAATCAGAAGGTTTCATGTGCTGCAGAGTGGCTTGGAGGTGTTATAACTATGCTAGTGGAAGGCTGGACTGCACTATTCTGACCCAGTAGGAAGGTGTCACTCTCTGGCTCAGTGCTAGGGAATCAGAAGGTGTCATGTGCTGCAGAGAGGCTTGGAGGTGTTACAAATATGCTAGTGAAGGCTCGACTGCACTATTCTGACCCTGTAGGAAGGTGTCACCTTCTGGCTCTGTGCTAGGGAATCAGAAGGTGCCATGTACTGCAGATAAGCGTCGAGGTGTTATAACTATGCTAGTGAAATGCTGGACTGACTAATCTGACATAGTAGGAAGATAAGGTGTAGGATGGTGGCACTCTCAAGCCTTGTGCTTGGGAAAAATGAGGTGTAATGTGCTGCAGAGAGAGTTTGAGTTGTTATAATTATGCTGCACTACACTAATATGGCTCACAATGTAGTAGGCACCCTCTGTCTCAGATTTAGGGAGTTAGAAGGTGTCTTGTGCTGCAGAGAGGCTTGGAGATGTTATATCCATGCTAGTGAAAGGCTGGATTGCACTAGTCTGACCCTGGAGGAAGGTGAAGGTGTAGGAAGGTGGCACTCGCAAGCTCAGTGCTAGGGAATCAGAAGGTGTCATGTGCTGCACAGAGACGTGGAGATGTTTTAACTATGCTAGTGAAAGGCTGAACTGCACTAATCTGTCCATGTGGAAAGGTGAAGGTGTAGGAAGGTGGCACTCTCAAGCTCTGTGCGTGGGAATCAAAAGGTGCCATTTGCTGCAGAGAGGCTTGGAGGTGTTATAACTAAACTAGTGAAAGGCAGAATTGCACTAATCTGACCCTGTAATAAGGTGAAGGTGTAGTAAGGT
Organism: Eriocheir sinensis; assembly: GCF_024679095.1. Taxonomy (NCBI): domain Eukaryota; kingdom Metazoa; phylum Arthropoda; class Malacostraca; order Decapoda; family Varunidae; genus Eriocheir; species Eriocheir sinensis. The sequence continues at coordinate 74,140 of NW_026110670.1, forward strand.
GGCACTCTCAAGCTTTATGGTAGGGAATCAGAAGGAGTCATGTGCTGTAGAGAGGCTTGGGGGTGTTATAAATATGCTAGTGAAAGGCTGGACTGCACTAATCTGGCCCTGTAGGACGGTGCAGCAGTAGGAAGGTGGCACTCTCTGGCTCATTGCAAGGAAATCCGGTGTCATGAGCTGCAGAGAGCATTTGAGTTGTTATAACTATGCTAGTGAAAGGCTGGACTCACTCACATGGCACTGTAGGTAGGTGGCACTCTCTTGCTCTGTGTGTTGGAATCAGAAGGTGTCATGTGCTGCAGAGAGTATTGGAGGTGTTACACCTATGCTAGTGAAAGGCTGGACTGCACTAATCTAAACCTGTAGGAAGGTGAAGGTGTAGAAGGTGAACTCTGGCTTAGTGCTAGGGAATCAGAAGGGTCATGTGCTGCAGAGAGGTTTGGAAAGTATAAATACATTGGTAAATATTGACCGCACTAATCTGACCCTATAGATGGTGGCACTGACTCAGTGCTTGGGAATCAGAAGGTGCCATCTGCTGCAGAGAGTCTTTGGAGGTGTTATAACTGTTAAAAGGCTGGACTGCACTAATCTGACCTCGTAGGAAGGCTACCTCAAGGTTAGTTCTAGTGAATCAGAAGGTCATGTGCTGCAGAGAGGCTTGGAGGTGTTATAACCATAGTGGATAAGCTGACTGCACAAATCTGGACCCTGTAGGAAGGGAAGGGAGGAAGGTGGCACTCAAGCTCAATGCCTGGAATCGGGAGTAAAATAGGAAGGCAGAGTGGCTTGAAGATGTTTTTTACCTATGTTCATGAATACTGGCCTGCAATTAATCTGACCCTTTAGGAAGATGGCATTCCCTGATTCAGTGCCAGGAAATTGGCAATGTGTCATGCTGCAGAGAGGTGTGAAGGTGTTAGAACTATGCAGTGAAGGCTGGACTGTTTCACTTGACCCCTGTAGGAAGGTTGCACCTCTGGTTCAGTGCTAGGGGAATCAAAAGGTGTCATGCTGCAGATATACTGATGTTATGACTATGTTAGTGATACTGACTCACTAATCTGACCTGCAGAAAGTTGGCACTTCTGGCTCAGTGCAAGTGAATCAGAAGGTGTCAGTGGGGAAAGCTGCAGAGAGGCCTGAGTGTTATAACTTTGCTAGTGAAAGGCTGGACTGCACTAAACTTACCCTGTAGGAGTGTGAAGGTGGCGAGGTGGCACGCTCTGGCTCAGTGCTATGGAATCATAAGGTGTCATGTGCTGCAGAGAGGCTAGGAGGTGTTATAACTATGATAGGTAAACATTGGACTGCACTAATCTGACCTTACAGGAAGGTGACACCTCTTGGCCTTGGTGCTTGGGAATTAGAAGGTGTCATGTGCTGCAGAGAGGCTTGAGGTGTTATAACCATGCTAGGTAAAGCTGGACTGCACTAATCTGACCCCAGGAATGTGAAGGTAGGGAAGGTGGCATCTTCTGGCTCTGTGCTAGGGAATCAGATGTCATGTGCTGCAGAGTTTGAGGTGTTAGAAGCATGCTAGTGAAAGACTGACTGCACTAATCAGGACCTTGTAGGAAGGTGAAGGTAGAAGGTGGGAGCCTTCTGCTCAGTGCTAAGGAAACGGAAAGTGCTCGTGCTGTACAGAGGCTTAGAGGTATATAACCATGTCAGCGACCAGGATATTAATGGTGGAAGGTGGAATTTTATGTATCAGTGTTAGGGAATCAGAAGGTTTCATGTGCTGCAGTGGCTTGGAGGTGTTATAACTATATAAGTGGAAGGCTGGACTGCACCATTCTAACCCAGTAGGAAGGTGTCACTCTCTGGCTCAGTGCTAGGGAATCTGAAGGTGCTCATGTGCTGCAGAGAGGCTTGGAGGTGTTACAGATATGTTAGTGAAGGCCTGACTGCACTATTCTGACCCTGTAGGAAGGTGTCACTCTGGCTCTGTTAGGGAATCGAAGGTGCCATGTACTGCAGAGAAGCTTCGAGGTGTTATAATCCATAGTGAAATGCTGGATTGACTAATTCATGCAGCAGGGAAGATATGTAGGATGGTGGCACTTCCCAAGCCTTGTGCTTGGGAATTATGAGGTGTCATGTGCTGCAGAGAGCCTTTGAGTTAGTAATTATGCTACACTACACTAATCTGGCTCACTATGTAGGTGGCACCCTCAGTTCTGAAGTTTTAGAGTTAGAAGGTGTCTTGTGCTGCAGAGAGGTTGAGATGTTATATCCATGCTAGTGAAAGGCTGGATTGCAATTAGTCTGGACCCTGGAGGAAGGTGAAGGTAGGGAAGGTGGCACCGCAAGCTCAGTGCTAGGAATCAGAAGGTGTCATGCTGCACAGAGACGTGGAGATGTTTAATCTATGCTAGTGAAAGGCTGAACTGCACTAATCTGTCCATGGAAAGGTGAAGGTGTAGGAGGTGGCACTCTCAAGCTCTGTGTGTGGAATCAAAAGGTGCCATTTGCTGCAGAGAGGCTTGGAGGTGTTATAACTAAACTAGTGAAAGGCAGATCTGCAATTAATCTGACCTGTAATAAGGTGAAGGTGTAGTAAGGTGGCACTGCTTTTATGGTAGGGAATCAGAAGAGTCATATGCTGCAGAGAGGCTTGGGGTGCTATAAATATGCTAGTGAAAGGCTGGACTGCACTAATCTGGCCCTGCAGGACGGTACAGCAGTAGGAAGGTGGCACTCTCCTGTCTCATTGCAAAAGGAAATCCTGTGTCAAGGAGCTGCAGGAGGAGCATTTGAGTTGTTATAACTATGCTAGTGAAAGGCTGGACTCCACTCACATGGCACTGTAGGTAGGTGGCACTCTCTGGCTCAGTGTTAAGGAATCAGAAGGTGTCATGTGCTGCAGAGAGTATCGTGAGGTGTTACACCTATGCTAGTGAAAGGCTGGACTGCACAAATCTAACTCCTTGTAGGAAGGAGAAGGTTGAGAAAGGTGTCACTCTCAAGCTCAGTGCTAGGGAATTAGAAGGTGTCATGTGCTGCTGAGAGGCTTGGAGGTGTTATAACTACAGTGAAACAGGGTCTCGACTACACTAATCTGACCCTTTTGGAAAGTGCGTAGCACTCTCTGGCTCTAAAGCTGCTAGGGAATCAGAAGGTGTCATGTGCTGCAGAGAAGCTTGGAGAGTGTTATAACTATGCTGAGTGAAAGGGATGCCAAGCACTAATCTGACTCAATAGGAAGATTGCACTCTCAAACTCTGTGCTAAAGGGAATCAGAAGGTGTATGTGCTGCAGAGAGGCTTGGATGTGTTATAACTATGTGCATGTGAAAGGATACAGCAGTAATCTGACCCAATAGGAAGGTGGCACTCTCAAGCTCTGTGCTAGAAATCAGAAGGTGGCATGTGTGCAAAGGCAGAGAGAGGCTTGGAGGAATTGTTATAACTAGCATGCATGTGATAGGCTGGATTGATCTAATCTTATTTGTCCCTGAAGGGAAAGGTGAAGGTGTAGGAAGATGGCACTCTCTGAAACTCAGTGCTAGGGAATCAGAAGGGTCGTATGTATGGTGCAGAGAGAGGCTTGAGGTGTTTTTAACTATTCTAGTGAAAGGCTCTACTCCACTAATATGACATTTTAGGAAGGGGCACTTTCTGGCTCAGTGCTTAGGAGATCAGAAAGTTGTCAGTAGTGCTGCGCGCCACAGGTTTGTAGGTGTTATAATGCTTATGAAAGGCTGGAACTGCACTAATATGACAGTGTGGGGGAACGTGAAAGTGTGGGATGGTGGTACTCTCCAAGCCTGGTCTGTGCTATAGGAATCAGAAGGTGTCGCCAATGTGCTTCAGAGAGGATTGGATGTGTTATAACTATGCTAGTGAAAGGATGCCACAGCACTAATCATTGTGACCCAATAGAAGGTGACACTCTCAAGCGCGCTGTGCTAAGGAATCAGGAAGGTGGCATGCATGCTGCAGAGAGGCTTGGCGGTGTAATTATAATGCTAGTGAAAGGCTGTACTGCACTAATTTGACAATGTAGGAGGGTTAAGGAGTAGGAAGGTGGCTCAGGATACGAGCTAGGCAGACAGAAGGTGTCATGTGCCGCATAGAGGCTTCGAGGTGTTATAACTATGCTAGTGAAAGGCTGGGCTGCACTAATCTGACCCTGTAGGAAAGTGACTCTGTAGGAAGGTGGCAATCTCGAACTCTTTGCTAGGGAATCAGGTGTTATATGATGCAGAGAGGCATGGGGTTGTTATAACTATGCTAGTGAAAGGCTGTACTGCACTAATCAAGCCTGTAGGAAGGTGGCAATCTCGAACTCTTTGCTAGGGTATCAGGTGTTATATATATATATATATATATATATATATATATATATATATATATATATATATATATATATATATATATATATATATATATATATATATATATATATATATATATATATATATATATATATATATATATATATATATATATATATATATATCTATATATATATATATATATATATATATATATATATATATATATATATATATATATATATATATATATATATATATATATACATATATACACATATATATATATATATATATATATATATATATATATATATATATATATATATATATATATCATACCTGGGCACTTCCGCACCTCGGTCTGGACCTCTGCTATATATATATATATATATATATATATATATATATATATATATATATATATATATATATATATATATATATATATATATATATATATATATATATATATATATATATATATATATATATATATATATATATATATATATATTTATACATCAAAATTTCTGCATTCTGCCGCTGGTCTGGGGCACCTCCGCACCTGTCCGCAGTACCTGGTGGTGACTGCCAAACGAGGTGACCAGTGAAGCTCTGAAGTGCGGAACGTTTTCAAAAGTGCGGGAAGTAATGAGGTGCGTGACAGGCGAAATTTTGGGTCCAGACTTCCGCACCTGAGATTTTCAGAGATAAAAAACGAAGACGACAAACAGTCCGCGGCATTACTTTCGCGCGTTTTGGCGGGCTGTGTGCTACCAGCCGATCACTGTGTCAATTTTCTTTTCTTTTCAGAATCTTTTGACATTTAGTGATTCACTGCGATTGTTTAGTGTTTAGTGTTTACAAATAAACATGGACAGATACGTGAAAAGAGTTGATAGCGACAGGAGCAGGAGTGTGTCAGGGGATAGTAGCGTCAATAGCGTGAGCTACAGAACCAGCACGCCTGCACCGTCAGCCTCCAGAACCCCTACGTTGCTGGCGACGTCAGACATTTCCTTGTTCGACGTGGAGCTGACCCCTTCCAGTGTAATGCCAGAATTTAATTAAGAATGGAAAAATGTAAATTAGGGAGAATAAGTTGTTACCGCATAGAACATTCCAGACTCGCGCTGAGAGGCCCACCATTTGAAGGTAAATATATATCTTTCTTCTTCTCTCTCTCTCTCTCTGTCTCTCTCTCTATCTCTCTCTCTCTCTATATATCTATAGATTTATAGATATATATATATATAAATGAAGCTTGATGTATTATTGCATGGTACTATTTTGTTTTATTTTTGAGGTGCGGACTTGTTTTTTCAGGCGCGCTTTAATAGTTTTGTACAGTAGCGGAGGTGCGGAGGTCCGGTAGCGGACCGAGCGAAAAATTTTAGGCGCGGAATTACAGGTGCGGACTACCTGTGTCCGAAGTGCGGAGGAGCGGTAGCGGATCACTCCTAAATCCAGTAACGCGCCCAGCTCTATATATATATATATATATATATATATATATATATATATATATATATATATATATATATATATATATATATATATATATATATATATATATATATATATATATATATATATATATATATATATATATATATATATATATATATATATATATATATATATATATATATATATATATATATATATATATATATATATATATATATATATATATATATATATATATATATATATATATATATATATATATATATATATATATATAGAGAGAGAGAGAGAGAGAGAGAGAGAGAGAGAGAGAGAGAGAGAGAGAGAGAGAGAGAGAGAGAGAGAGAGAGAGAGAGAGAGAGAGAGAGAGAGAGAGAGAGAGAGAGAGAGAGAGAGAGAGAGAGAGAGAGAGAGAGAGAGAGAGAGAGAGAGAGAGAGAGAGAGAGAGAGAGAGAGAGATATATGAAATGGAATGTGAAAAACATAAACAATATATATTGTGATCTGTACACAAAGTTACAATACAATGTGATGATACTACTGTTCTTGACAACAGGATTTCTTCATATGTCTGTATTAACCCCATTATTTTTTTAATTTCTTCCAAATAAGGCAACCCTACCAACTTGCCCCCTTTGAATTTGTCCATCTGTGACAGAAGTCTTTTGTTTACGGTCTGATATTTTTTCTTTGTATTGGGGACACTCCTGTCGACAGTGTTGTGTTCCGTCTTGATGGTTAGCTTGTGTTGTTCCTTTTGGTATTTTTCTGCAAGAACTGGCACTTCAGGGTGGTTGGGGATTGATTTAGCAAAGTCATACGAGAATACAAGGGCGGCTTCAAGTTGATCGTCGGACAACATATTTTCATTCAGAGTCGAAAGCATGAGCAGTGGATCTACTGGAAGTGCTGCACTGGGACCTGCAAATCAAGAGCTAGCACCATTGGCGGACAACTGTGCAAGATGCCCAACCCAGCCCATAACCACCACCCTAATCCTGGGAAAACGGTAGTGGAGGTTATACTGACAACCATGAAGGAGCGTGCAGCTACCACGGCAGAGCCTATTAGTCACATTGCGGACAGCTGTTTTGCCCAAATTCAAGTTGAATGGGCTCATCTCATACCAAGTGTAGACTCATTAAAAAGGACACTTCGACGACAACGACAGCTGGCATGTGTAAGGGAACTAGGGCCCTTTAAAATGACAGTTTCTGGAGACACCTTCCTGCGATGTGAAGAGGACGGAATGCTGATCTTTGCCTCGGTTCCTGGCACAGTCGCAGCACTGGTTCGGTGACGGGACCTTCAAGGTGACTCCACAGGGCTTCACGCAACAATATAGTCTCCACGCCTTTACGGGGTAAAGCGTAGCCTATCCAGATATTTTGTTTTTATTTATTAATGATCCACGTGACATCCTAGAGTTAAATCAAAGTATGTGTTTATCTTTGTATTCATTCTTACACACACTGGTAATATTTCTGTGGTGTCTGATTCACTTGTTTGAGTGAAATTCTATTGTGAAAAACAGTCACATATTCGTGTCACTAGTAAAAATGAGACTAGTAATGAAAGTTTTGCCACCATGAAATATACACAAATAGATAAATATGAAAGCTCACGAAGTTACAATAAGTGACATCACCTGCTTTGCGCAGTAAAAGTATGCTATTTGTGGCATCTGACACCCGCAAAATGGCGTACAGGCTGGCTCGGGCCTGCGGGCTATAGCCTCAACGTTGCCAGATTGTCATACTCAGCCGATTATATTTCCCGGCTTCCTACCCCTAAACTGTCTTCTGGGCTCCAATAACGAAACTAATTTATAGTTATCGTTATAAGAGTTAGATCCTGATGTTTCTTGGCAATAGTTAGGCGTCAGAAACCGGTAAATACTGTGCTCTGAGTACGATGACCTGGCAACGGTGGCTATACGTATTTTCATATTATTGTTCTCTTGTTTGTTCAATGTTCTGTTCAAGAAAAAGAATACCCATAATTTTAGTTAGTTTTTGGTTATAAGGATACTTTACGAAATACAATTATAACACTAGTTAGGAATCGTACTGAATCCTGGATCGGCTACGGAATGTCAGGTGCGTCTATTCGGGGTGCCTCCCACCTGCTCTCCATCCGCCAAATAGGGCGGAGCAGCATTCCACGGGTTAAGGGTCCAATTACACTTCTGATCGCCTTCATATTGTTTATATAGCTGAAGAAGGATTTCGAACTAATTTTACATTTGGCTGCAATGTTTTCTTCATATCTACACTCAACCTGACATGCTAATCTTTTTACTCGCCGCCTGACTTCATGATAAAGTCTAATATTTTCGGGCGTGCTTTGTTCTTTCTTTTGCCTGTAAAACAATTTTCTCTTCCTAACCAAGTGTTTAATTTTGGTATTAAACCAAGGTAGGCTTTTATTAGTGTTACTTCTCTTTTCGCACAATGGGACAAATATGTTCTGCTGAGTGAGTAAATGATTTTTAAAGTTTAGCCAGGCTTCCTCTACGTTGCCATCATCTGTTAGTTTTTGTCGGATTTCTACGAAATTAGCTCTTTTGAAATTGAGCACCTTTACTTTATTTTCAGTCACTGTTGTTTGAGCTCTAATGTCGACGCGCACTAATTTATGATCGCAAGAACCGAGGTGTTTTCTTAGTACAGCGCCGCGCCACGAAGATGATACCATCACTGAGGACGAAACCCTATGAAGAACGACTCGAGCGACTCAACCTCTTTACGTTGGAAAAGAGACGACTGCGGGGAGACATGATACAAGTCTTTAAGTACCTGAACAAGCTCAGCAACGTTGATCACTCCAAACTCTTCACGCTACAAACTAACCTGAGAACAAGAAACAACGGAAAAACAATTCAAGCAAAGCGATGCAATACCGACATCGGCAGGAGTTATTTCTCGAATAGAGTTGTTCGCCACTGGAACAGCCTTCCTGCAGAAGTGGTTAGCGCAGAGAGCATCAACTCCTTCAAGAAACGCATTGATCGCCACTTTGCTGCAACGGGTGTGAACTGAACGTTCCCAAGAGTAGGTACACAAGTGCTTTAATCCTTCCCTGCAAGCCACTCCTATGGCAAACGGATTGATTAAATCACTGAACGCAGGCAGCCTAGTATGAGCCAACAGGCTTTCTGCTGCCTGCTAGTCCATGTTTCCATGTTTCCATGTTTCCATGACATTACTGACTAGGATCTCTTGGGTGGCTATAACAAGGTCTAGCATGTTATTTTGTCGAGTTGGTTCAGTAACCATTTGGCTTGGGTAATGTTCTTCTAAAAATTCGATCATTCTATGTGACTCGCCCTCTGTACCCGACTGTGTCGCCCAGTCGATATGGGGGATATTAAAGTCTAATATCAGCGAGTCGATAAGTGACTGCCTTAAAACGTTGTACATTTCAACATGTTCGAGTGATTGATCCGGAGGCCTGTAGGTGACAGATATATTTAAATTGATTTTTACAATGTTTACTCGCACGCACAAATGTTCAACGTTACTGTCTCTTGGTGTTCTGTCAATGGGTTGCAAATAGCTTTTGACGTAAAGCGCGACGCCGCCACCTCTACGGTTAACGCGATCTTTGTTAAAGAGTCTGTTGCCATCTATGCTGTATTCTGAACTTAAATCAATATTTGTGGTATCGATGAATGTTTCGGTTATAGCAATTATGTCAAAATTTTCTGATGAAACAAAACATCTCAATTAATCAAACTTGTTTCTTATGCTTCGCGCATTGAAACTTAGGACTTTTATATTATCTTGAGGTTCAGTAATAGAGGTGGTGTTACTTGCGGGTTCAGTTTCGCGTTTGTTGTAATGCATGCCGTCTATTTGCACGGGCGAGGTGGAGGGGCGTGGCCGAGAGCAGTTTTTTGTTCGGGTGTCATGTACAGCGTCGTTAAAGAGCCTTCCGGATCTGGCTGCCCCGATGGGTGACAGGTGTATTCTCTCCCTCTGGAAGAGCTCACCCTGCCCGTAGAAATTGTCCCAGGAGTTAAAGAACTCGAGGTGAAGTTCCCCGCAAAGTCTGTAAGCGGCTGTTGAGGCTGAACGCCTTGCCGAAGAAGTCGCTCGCCGCCCACTTCCGTGGCAGAATTCCTGAAATCATAATGTTAGAGGAATAAGACTTGTACTGCTGGATAAGCCTATTGTACTTGTCCAGCAGTTCATCAGATCGGGTCGTGGTGACGTCGTTCGTACCTGTGTGGAGAAAAAAGAGAGTGAATAGAAGCCTCAGCGGAGAACTCGTCCAGGGAAGATGTGATGTCGTCAACTCCTGCTCCGGGATAATAATAGTTACGCCTACGACGGAGGACTCTTCCACAGAATTCAACCACCTGATGGCGAATCACAGAGTCCCCAACCAAGAAATTGCTCTGCTCCTCGTCCTCCTCTTCCAGTATGGCAAATCTGTTGAAACAATGAGTAGGGTAAATGTGTAGGACGAATATAGGCCAAGCGTTGTCAAATCGTTTATTTCAACCTGTATGGGCAGCATGGCATGAGTCATTCACGCAATTTTACACACAGCCTCACGTAGTAACATTAGATGAATATTTCTGAGCCAACAATAACAATGTAAACAATTCCTATACACAATAAATGATTAGACATAACTCACTTCATTGGCCTACGGCCCAATCGCCCTAGTCCCGGTATATCAGACCGTTACCAGCTTGCTTCAGCAGTTTGGCGACGACCATCACCACCCAGGTATCACCACCTATTAAGACCCAAACACTGTACCCTGGGCAGTATTGCCACCAACTAATCACAAATATAATTACAAATCACAATATCCCAAACATTTCACAGTCAATGACTCAACACCTGTAATTCCCAAACCCCAAAGATAAAATAGATAAATAACTTACTTAATTGGACGTCAGGCAGTACCAAGTACCCGGCATACAAATCACCGTCAGTGCACTGACCACCACCACCTCCCTACCGAACCGGCGCACACCTTTATCACACAAAGTCCTACGCCACCCGTCAATACACAAACACCAAACACATCAATCTTGGACAGGGAGGTGGTGGCGGTGGAGTAAACACTGGAGCACAACTGACTCCTCACAATGGCTGCACCCTCCAGGAAGGCAGAAACGCCACGTCATCAACAAAATACATTCAACAAGCGCACGAACAAAGAAACATATCAATGCGCACACAAACATATCATTTATGATACACTCCCGCCTACAATGAAATTTAGTTATAATAATACAAAAGATTACTGGTCCTCAACAGGGAGAAGCACTATGAGTCTGTGGACGGATCTATTCATAGTCTTGTCTTTAGTACCAAGATACTTATCTCCAGGTTTACAGATTTTATACCTGAGCCTCACTTCTCTAACCATACCATCTCTACTCTGTTCAACCTTCGATACCAGTGCTAGCTTCCACTTTCCTCTTACTGGGTTAGGGTCTTGTACAAGCACAATGTCCCCTACTCGTACATTTCTCTTTTCAACATGCCATTTTTGTCTGATCAACAGTGTAGGGAAGTAGTCCCTATGCCACCTTTTCCAGAAAGAGTTCACAATAGATTGAGTAAAATGTAAACGCCTCCCAGGATCTTCATTGGTGGCAAATGATCCAGTGGGAACCCGGGAGTTATTGTGTCCCAGCAGTAAATCATTAGGGCACAGGTATGCACCAAACTCTATACTATACCCCGGTTTCATACCAATTGGTCTGTTATTCAATAAGTTCGCTACTTCATACATTATGGTCTGAAGCTCACCGAAGGTTAGAACGCTGTCTCCCATTGATCTAATTAAACCATTCTTCACCAGCCTAATCAAACTCTCACAAGCACCGTTCAGCCAGGGGGCGTCACTGGACTTATTAAACTCCCACTTAACACCCCTGTCACTTCCAAATTTCGAGTGTTCAAATCAAACTCTTTGCTGGCATCCCTTAGGTCCTTATTAGCAGCAATTAACTGTGGTCCATTATCTGAATGTATTGTACATGGATATCC
>NW_026110671.1:0-85661 GCF_024679095.1 Eriocheir sinensis
CCCACTACCGTTTCTTGCAAGGCGTCTTCTTAAGAGGTTACACACCCAAGTCGTCTTATCTGCCACAGCCGCCCATCTCTTACTATAACAAGGACGACGCGGCCATCATACGTCTGGCGGCAGTGTACCGGCTCCCAGCCGCGGCCGCTCAACTTGCTGGGTCAGCAGTTTTACAACCGCCATTGCGAGTCCTCCGATGTCAGCCCATCCCTCACCTCTCACCGCCGCTGTGGCCGCGGCCGAGGTTTCCTGACGCGCCTACAACGACTGCACGTCACCCAGGGCATCACAAGCCGTCGCCCTCTCCACTACATCAGCTGATTAATCTTGGTATTTGTGGATATTCCATTCTTGTCCAAATTTGCCGACTCGGCTCATTTTCATTATTATCCGTGCAGAGGCACGATTTTTTTATTTCTGTGTTCCTAACACTGTTCTTCAGTCATAATTGTGAGAGTAACGTTCATTCCTATACGATATTGATTCCTTCTTATAGTTTGCTAGCGAGTCTATTGAGTATAGTGTGAGTTCCCTTATCAAAGTTAATCTTCATCAGTGTGCCCTGCCTCCGTTTTCTTTTCACCGCTCGAGAGAAAACGTGAGCTTCAATGGTATACTCACTTAACATACCACTTTGTTTATATAGTTATTCTTTCATTATACCCATATCATTAGGGCATTCCATTATAACCTTAACTTCTATTACGTCTATACAGGCACCTTGCTAGCCATTCTTTCTTGCCTTTTTAGGGTTTTCAATGCAAACTATTCATTCCTACACGTTCCGTTTATTGGTTCATATTTACAGCTATCAACATATGCTCCTCTTTTGTGAATGGTTTACACCATAGTATGAACAAAGACACTCTCGCTAAACTCAGCGATCTTTAAACCTTTAAACAGTTGGCTCGTCCTTCAAGTGAGGAGGAATTGGAGCAAGGTGCAAACACCGGTGATTTAAATGTGGTGAATTTGCGATCGGGGGCTACGTACTCTTCCCTCCCAAGGGATAGCGCCCCTTCACCTTCAGAATCGTCTGAATACTTAACCCCCACTCGGCCGATCACAATGCCTGTCGATCCACCTCCCCCTCCTCCTCCTGGGGCCCCACCACTTCCCCCCGCCCCCGATTCGGGTCATTCCAACTCACGCCAGTATTCGACAATTCTCGGGAGGCGAGAACGATTTTCAGCGCGACAGTTTTAGATTTGTGTGAATCTGCCATCGTAAATTCCTCCATTACGGAAGATCATGATAAAATCGCTTTCATTCGGTCACGGTTACTTCCAGGCTCTCAGGCACTGAATTTGATGCAGTCCTCAGCGTTCGCTTCGGGGACATTGGTGTAAACTATGAGGTTTTAAAGGGAATTTCATTAAAATCTTCGGGGGCGGGAGTAAACCAAGCATCGTTAGACAGATGGCACACACGGTTGAGTCCCTCCAAAAAAATTCCTCAACAAAGCCGATTTGGGACGCCATGATTGAGGCAAATCAGCTGGCGGTTGACTGTGTCAAGAGCCTGGAAGACGCGCTCTGGTTTCCAGGGGCTGTATGCAAAGCACCAGGTGAAGACAGCTTTCGAGTTGTTTTTTACTTATTTCATATTTCAGAGAAGAACCGCCGTTCTGCCCTCCTTTGGCCTTCAAACCGAGGGAAGTTGGTTGACTTCGTCTCAGAGTTAGAGGTCAAGGTTCAGGAACACCCTCACCATCAACCCCTCGCAACGGCAGCAGCATTGCAAGCACAAAGTAAGGCATCTCTCACCTGTAGTTTCTGCAAACAATCAGGACATTCTGAACATTCTTGTTTCGCGAAACGTAGGGAATCAACACATTCGAGACAGGGCTCAGATAGGAGGTCAGGAGGTTACAGGGCAGGCATCATTCATCACACAGGAACCCTAGGCCAAACCATCAGCGGAAGGCTGCCTTTGCCATATCCACGGGAATTGTTTTCATGATTCAGACAGTTGTTCTGCAATGCAAAAGGCCAAGGAGGAACAGAAGTACAAGTCCTCAGCGGACAGTAAACCACTCCTCTTCTCAGAATAAAAGACATGACTTCGTGACAGCCCAGGCGTACATCCAAGTGTCCCTTAAGGAAAATACTAATTGGGAGCAACTTGACTCCGTCATTGCCGCCTTGGGATGGAGAAGCATAATTGCCTCCCTTGCAAGGTGGGCAACACTTCACTCACCTTAGCGGTTGACACAGGTGCCACAGTCAATGTCATATCCGACTCCGCTTACAGGTCACTGACACGACAAGCGAGTGGGGAAAATTGGCCGCTCAAGAGAACGACCTGAATGTGATAGGCGTGACGGGCACCACTTTGGGAATCCTTGGGCGAGTACCACTAACAGTCAGCTTACATTAAAAAGTATGTCCCTTTCGAGATTTCTTTTATGTCTCTAGCAGGTTTGCTTTACCTGTGGATGGGATCTTAGGATTGAACGCCATGAAAGACCTGCACATCGCCATAAACCCTGTAAGCAACGCGATCGTGTATCAAGGCCGACGCATACAGGGGATGGTCAATCCATCGCCTCTGTCAACTGTAATCTCACCCTCAGAGGTGGAAAATGACCAACCCACCACAGACTCAGGGGCTGCCACCGCCCAAGTGTCCCCTCTTACGGTGAAACCACACGAAACCATTGCAGACTTGTGGCGGACAGTAACGGCAGTCGTAGAAGGTCCTCATATAGTTCCGGATCGTGCTGCAAAACTTGTTAAAATCCGTTTGCCTAACGCCCCTCCGGCGGGCAGTGATGTGTGTATCGACGGAGTTCCTCACAAGCACCGCGTGACGGTGGAGGTAACTCTTGCAACAGTCAAGGAGGGAGGTTTTGCAGAGGCATTGGTAATAAACACGTCTGGATCCCCTGTATCCTTAAAACACGGTGTTCGATTATGCCAGTGTCTAGCTCTAGTGTATGGGAGAAATGTCGCCCCGGAACCAGCTGAATACCCTTCAGCCCAAGTTTCAGGCATATCCTCGGCGTGTCAGGCTTCTCCCGAACAAGACACAGCTCATTTAGAGCGTTCTAAAAGTTGCACACTATTCCGAAATTAAGCCAACCTTAGTCCAGCTTCTGGAGCATTATCGGGGGGCGCTTGCTCTACCAGGCGAGCCGCTTGGAGTTACGCAGTGTGCTGAACACCACATTAAGTTAAAACCCAATACAAATCCTGTATATATCAATGCGTACAAGCTCCCCCACAGTCAGAGGGAGGTGGTGCAACAACTTATCTCTGAAATGTTAGAACAAGGTGTCATCAAAGAATCGAATTCCCCGTGGAATTCGCCCTTGTTCCTGGTTCCAAAGAAAGACGGCTCTTATCGTCCTGTGATTGATTTCCGGCGTGTGAACACCGCGACCGTGGATGATCATTTTCCGCTTCCCGTTCTTAGAGATCTTCTGATGTGTCTCGGTAGAGGAAATAAAGTCTTTACGAGTCTTGATCTGGTCAGTGGCTACTGGCAACTGCCCATAGCCCCCGAGTCACGTGAAATAACGGCTATCAGCACGCCTCATGGCCACTATGAGTGGACGAGGATGCCGTTCGGGCTCAAAGGAGCTCCCTTGACTTCAAGGACAATGAACAGTATTTTTGGTGACTTGCTGGGCAACTCTGTCTATGTGTATTTAGACGACATCATCATAGCAAGTAAAGACGTGCATGCACACATGGAAACACTAAAAGCAGTCCTACACAGACTTCAAGAGGTCGGATTAAAGCTCAAAATCACCAAATGTGATTTTTTAAAGCCTCGGATCAAGTTCTTGGGGCATGTCGTGGACGAATTCGGCATCCATACAGTGGACGACAAAATAAAGGCTATTGCCGAGTTCCCTCAGCCAACGTCTGCGGACAAGGTACGGTCTTTCTTGGGTGTCGCAGGTTATTATAGGCCTTTCATTAAGGACTTCGCAGCTCGCGCGAGTCCCCTAACCCATCTTTTAAAGAAAGACGTACCATTTCAGTTGCTCCCAGCTCAACAAACGAGTTTTGAGGATTTAAAAGCGCTTACACGGGCTCCGGTCCTTGTCTTTCCAGTTCAAGGACCCCTTTCAGCTTTGTACCGACGCTTCGGCTAGTGGAGTAGGAGCCGCGCTGATGCAAACAGATATGTCCGGCAAAAGCATGTGATAGCGTTCGCCAGTCGAGTACTTACAGCTCCGGAAAAGAACTATTCTGTTACCCACCTAGAGGCTCTTGCCATTGTGTGGGCTCTGAAGCATTTTCGTGACATTGTGATGGGGTACAAAATTGTGGTGTTTACGGACCACGCAGCCATAACTGATCTTTTCAAGGAAAAACCTACACGGTCGTCTGGCAAGATGGTTCTTAACGATCCAAGCATACAATCCGGAGATAAAATACATCACCGGGAAAACAAATGTGGTCGCAGATGCCTTATCTCGGAATGCTCCGATAGGCGCGATTACCACCCAGAGGTCATCCACAACTTCACTTCACCTGAGCTACACACTGCTCAGCGTGACCCCCCGGTGTGGAAGAGGTTAATTTACGCCCTCGAGTCGGGAGACGAATCAAACCTTCCTGAATTGCCAGTTCCCTTTTCACAATTCTTCCTATCAGAGGACAACCTCCTTTGTAGGTCATGGCCAACCAAACCGGTACCTATAGACCAACTGGTCATCCCAGACATATACGTCCCCGTGACGCTTAAGCTGGTCCATAACACACCCATTGCGGGTCACCCAGGAAGAGACAAGACGCTATCTGTCACCAGACGAAAATTCTACTGGCCCACATTACGGGTTGATGTAGAAAAACATGTCGCACATTGCGTCGTTTGTGCTAAGCACAAGGGGTCCGTCAAAGGGCCAGCACCTATGTTGCAATACCCAGTACCAGAGGCGCCATGGGATGTTGTTAATATAGACTTACTACAGCTCCCCCAGAGCCAACATGGCTCGCGCTACTTATTGGTGTGCGTCGACCAGTTTTCTAGGTTTCTAGTTCTAGCGCCTCTCAAGGACAAGACAGCCACACGCGTGGCCCATGCCCTCGTGACGCACGTGTTGTGTCCACATTCGTCTCCTCGAATTCTTCTGAGTGACAATGGCACCGAGTTTAGGAACTCAGTATTGAGCGAAATATGCGCTCAGTTTAACATCACGCAATCCTTCATCACAGCTTACCACCCAGCTGCTAATGGGTTGGCGGAGAGGGCTAATAGGAAAATCTTACAGGTCCTCAGGCCTATCGTGAACGATCTCCACGATAATTGGGAGGATTGGCTATCGCATATAGCCGCTTCCATAAATACGTCGATGAAACGACTCTACGGGAAGTCTCCCTACTACATCTGATATGGGGTGGAGAAACGTCTTCCGTACGACTTCCTAACAAACCCACAGCAACCTCTCTACAACATTGATAGGTACGCACAACAGCAGATGCATATGTTTTCCAAGATACACTCAGAAGTTAGGTGTACGTTAAAAGCTACGAAGGTTGAAATGATGTCAAAACAACACAAACAGGCCGTCCCGGTGAATTTCAAAGAGGGTGACACAGTCATGATTAAGCAAGCGGAAAGGAGTTCGAAACTGGGGGCTAAATTTGTGGGTCCTTACCGAGTTGTTCGGAATGTCAGGGGAAATCGGTTCGAGGTTCTCGAGTCGAATAGTGGAGTCAGTCTAGAAGTTCACAGTGATCGTCTGAAAGTAATTCCCTCACCTTTGGCCCTTGATAATGGTACTTCCCCCTCAGAGTCAAATGTTCAACAAGATAATCCCAACACCCATAGCTATAACTTGAGACCACGGGTTTAAATACTTCATTCCCACCACTTTCAGATCATGATGTTGCCTTTTCTGACCATCTTGTTGTCCCTCGGCTCCCTGCTTGCAACAACACCCATCCACCTGAAGCCTGGTGCCCTCACGGCACACATAGGAGAGGTCTTCCTCATAGAAGATGTGCTCCTCGTAAAATATCCATATACTTCCTTGACCAACACCACGGACACAATCAGGATAGTCTCAGAAAAACTACTCGGCATGGCAGACGCCATCCGGGCTACCAAGACTAGGGAATCAAAGGCTCCTTCTAGTACCAACTCTCTGACTCTTTTTCAACTACTGGAGGATAGGATTCTGTTCTTACGGGGAAAAGTTGATGAGGTAAACATGGATTATAGTTTTCACTCAGTTCACTCTCGGGTAAAGAGGGGGTTGCTCAACATCGTGGGGTCCGCCTCAAAGTTCCTTTTCGGTACGGCTACCGACGAGGACGTTCGCGATTTGCGGGACCACTACGCTCATGTACTTTCCTTTGCTGCTCGAAATCGCAGGGTGATCAATGCCAATTGTCGAAAACTTGCGCAATTGCATACTAACATTGCGGTACTGCTAGAGCAGACAAATAAGATGGTAGAGGTTATCAACATAGTTGTCAAACAGATCGACCAGGTGAATCAGTTTCTCCTCCTAGATCAGGCCTTGCATGTATTGGAAAACGTCATTACCTCCGTCGCAACGGCTAATCAGCAGGTTATTAGCAACATGGTTGATGCAGCGCACGGTAGAGTCACACCTGCCTTGTTCCCTCTACACGATTTGAGAACGACTGTCCAGATCGGGTATCAAAATTATAGCCTGACGCCTTTATTCACCCCGGACATGAGTCAATATTTTTACCCCTTGATTGAGTCCAGCCTCACCCTGATGCCATAATCATTCATGTTCCGTTTCAGACGGCGGACGTGTTTGAGGCACACGAAATTGTCCCGTTCCTTTTCGGCAAAGGACAGTGTGTTGGCCCTGGACACGTCCCGTCTCTTGTTCTAATCGCGAAGGATTTCGCTCTGTATTCAACAGGTAGCTACTCACTCTTGCAGTATTGCAAGGAGACGGTCTTCGGGCGATTCTATTGCTCTGCGTCTCTCTTTGCCTTCCTTCCAGTTCGGGGAGGGGTATGCGAGATCGCCCTCACCCGCGTGAACGCGTCTGACGCTCTTTCCCTGTGCCCTTACAAGCAGCTAACACCAACGCCTGTTTTCCATAAGAACTTTCAGGGTCTGCATTATTTTTATTTCCCTCAGTCCTTCTATGTATCGGTCAACTGCCCGGAGGGTACCACTTATCAACGGGTTACTGGTCACTATGCCATAGCGGAAGCATGCTATATCCGCTCCACTAACATAACAACGTACCCATCCCGGATTCGTCTGGTTTTCACGGCCAATATTTCCCATTGAGTGTTTCCTCTACGGTCTCTCGATGACATTCATTTCTCCAGCATCTCGTATGTGACTAATTCCCTTAATTCATTGTCTTTCGCGAACAAAACAGAGTTTGCGGATACCCTGGAGGAAACGCTGCCTGATTATTTGCATCTCCCCTACCTGTACCCTGGATTTTTTGTACCAATGTTTCTGATGTTCGTCAGTCTCGTCGTCATGTGCTACCTTATTAGGGGAAACTCTGTCCTGCATGATTATTTGGTTGTGCAGACGCGGCGACTGGATGCCAGGAAGCCACTGGCAAGGTAGTTTTCCTTTTCTCAGACAAGTCAGGGGACAGAAACCTGGCTGCTCCTATACTTAACATTGTACTGTGTTTCACTACTGTATTTTTTTTTTAGGAGCTAGATCAACGTTTCATTGTCTGTAACTATGCCAGTTGATAGTTTCTTATACATGTGTCCTTATATTTATCTTTTGAGAGGTTTCTTATGTTTCATGTCACACACGTTGTGGTTTCCCTCTCCCTATTTATATTATAATTCCACATCTGTTCTTACATAGCCAGTGTTTTAATATAATTGTATCATAGGCAGTCTGCTTGACAAACTCCCACTATGTATGTTCATGGCACCTAGACTGCTATTTCGATTTTTATATATCGCGAGGTCGCGATCACTGGTAGGTGACCGAGCAGTGTTATAGTAGGATATCAATGTATTATTATTATTTAATATCACCACGAATTAGGCATACAATTGTCAATGGAAAACCCCCACGACAGATAGATCACGCCACCTTATAGGAATGTCGTCCGTCAGTGTTTACCGTCTCAGTTTTGTACACTTCGCACTCCGATGGTGCGTGGAGGTCACCTTGACATACGTGACCAATTGTAACAATTATTTTCGAACCTGTAACTCGCGTCTCCTTCACGAGAGTCCGACTGACACACAACGACAGTCGCTCTCGCTCCGTCGCTTCGTGTACATAAAGGCTACGAATATAATTCGCCTTAAGGAAGCTGAAGTCTTAATCAACACCCTTTAAACGCCCCCCGACAAGCCCGTTACAACAGGTTCACAGCGGCGGAACTTAGCTTCAACAAGTTTCCGACGTGGAGACACACAGGAGGAGGAGGAGGAGGAGGAGGACGTGGTGGTGGTGGTGGTGGTAGTGGAGGTAGAGAAAGAGAAGGAGGTGGAGAAGAAGAAAAAAAGATAGGAAAAGAAAAGAAGGAGGAGGGGGAGAATAATAATAATAATAATAATAATAATAATAATAATAATAAGAAGAAGAAGAAGAAGAAGAACACACACACACACACACACACACACACACACACACACACACACACACACACACACACACACACACACACACACACACACACACACACACACACACACACACACACACACACACACACACACACACACACATACTCAGATACATATAGATAGATAGATAGATAGACAGATTATTGACCTCTGTAAGCAGGTATAAATGTTGATATTACACAATTCTTCAACTGACTTAACTAACTTAACTTAATCCTTACTAACTAACTTAATACAATAAACACACACACACACACACACACACACACACACACACACACACACACACACACACACACACACACACACACACACACACACCTGACTAAGTTGTATGATTAATTATAGCGATAAGATTATGTATCATGTATTGTGTGTATGGTTATGTGTCTGTTATTTTATCATTGGTGCTTCCATCTCTCATGATAACGTACATTTGAAAGGGGAAAACATGTTGTAACACGTTTTAATCACGTGTCATTTATCTTCCAGGTGAGTGATGGAAGGTGTGAGGGCGTGGAGGCAGCGGGTGTGGGTAAGTGTTAACGACGTGCTGTGCTGTTGCCCTAGAGGAGGAGGAGGAGGAGGAGGAGGAGGAGGAGGAGTTGGAGGAGGAAGAGAAAAAGGAAAAGGAAGAGGAAAAGGAAGAGGAAGAAGAGAAAAGGAGGAAGACGAGGACATAAGTAGGAGATTATTAAACGCTTTTCGTGTGTGTGTGTGTGTGTGTGTGTGTGTGTGTGTGTGTGTGTGTGTGTGTTTCTTCCTGTACACACATCTTTTCGCTGCTTCAAAACTTTCCCAAATTTCAACTTTTTTTCTGTTTTTTCGGCGCCGAACAAAAGACTGATATCACCAAAACTTTCCCTCACTGTCAGCGCTTTCGTGTTTTCTCTTTTCCTTCGCATTTAGTCTTTTCCTTAACTCAATTTGAAGGTCACCGCCCCTGCCCTGACCTGCCCTGACCTCACCTCACCTGACCTCACCTCACCTTGCCTCACCCTCATCTCCGTTCTTGGCTCAGAGTTTTCCCTGGCAAGAATAATACTGTATAGACGAATCGAAGCATCTCCTTTTCTCTCTCTCCCTCACCGCGCGAATTTACTCTCCCCGTTATTAAAAATCTTCAGTATCAAGTTTTCACGCCTGACCCTTCCGGCGCTGTACCTTGCAAGTCCCCGACCAAACCTTTCCGGCTTTACGTATCAAATATCGTTTTTCTCGTGCCGGAAATTGGTTATACACACCCGTAGCCTCAGAACAAGCTTACTATCTTTTAACAATGGGCAGTAGTGATATCATTCTCTCATTCGTCCGCAGTGAATGACTTTAGACGAGTATACCGCGAAGTGTAGAGGTCGATGCTTGTTAGTAGTGATAGATCTCTTATCCCTTTGTGTGTGTGTGCATTTGTGTGCTCATGAAAGCTTTAGCATGCAGACCATCAGGACAGAAGCAGTATACTCTAGGGGCGTCGGCAAGAAATCAACCAGCGCCGCAAAACATTGAAGAACGAAACTCAAAGGACGTCTGTAGCCCTGGGTTGGTATTCTCAGACGCTTTCGCCTCTCACAACAACTTTTTCCAAAGGTCAAAGAGGGGATCAATCGGGTTCTAATGAGTGTTTTTTTTAGGTTCACGGTACAGAAGAAGGGTAAGCGTACCACCAGGGCCATTTAACTACTTCTGGAAATGCCCAAAGCTCCTACGAAAACCGTGTCAAATATGTGTGCTTGCATGGGCGCGGAAGAGTTTGAGAATATGACCTCTGATTAGCTGGTGTTTTGAGGGAAGGCGGAGAAGGAAGGAAAATAAGTAACACTAGTTTATTCTCTTCTCGCTGGCAAAAACTTCAGTATTGTCAAAAAAAAAAAAAACGAGAACCAAAAGAAATCTTCATCCCTGATTAGCTTAAGTTTTTTTTTATGGGATGGAAAATACAGGGTCTTCTAAGAGTGAATTTTTCCGCACGAGACTTGGGGAGGCAGAGTCTTCCCTTGTGATGGAGGCGACAAGGCTGCCTTCTGGGTGCAGGCGAGGCGGGAAAGATGGAGTAAAAAGTTTGAAGTATTTTGGCGAGGCGCCGGAGATCACCAGGAGAGTTAGAAACGGTAAGGTGCTGACACTCCTTGTTCCGGAAAGTTTGGAGAGTGTCCAAAAGTAGATTGGGCTCGATTTTGGGGATAAATATTCTGGAGTTACTGACTTTTTAACTGCCTCTCTCTTTTATTGGTCTATACTTGTAAGGAAAGTTGTATTGATTTATCCTTTTTAGCTACTAAATATACGCTCTTAATATAATGGAGCTCATACGCCTGTACTAGGCGCTCAGCTGTGAATGCTCTGCCCAGAAAGAACAGTGTGTGGTATGGAACAGCGGTCAGTAAAGGAGGTGCTGGCAAGTTGAGCGTACGCTGTCTTCTCTTACCTTTCTTTCATTTATAGGTTACCAAGGAAAGTTGTATTGGGTTTTCTTGCTCCCAAACATACACCTGCACCAGACACTCAGCTGTGAATGCTCTGCCCAGAAAGAACAGTGTGTGATATGGAGCATTGGTCAGTAAAGGAGGTGCTAGGAAGTTGAGAGCACGGTGTCATCTCTGAACTGCCTTTCTTGTATAGGTTACCAGGGAAAGTTTTATTGGGTTTTCTGGCTGATGGATTGACGCTTGTACCCGACGCTCAGCTGTCAATGCACTGCCCAGACGGAACAGTGTGTGATATAGAACAATAGTCAGTAAATAAGGTGCTGGCAAGTTGAGAGAACGGTGTCATCTCTGAACCGCCTTTCTTTAATGGGTTACCAAGCAAAGATGTATTGGGACTAGACACACCACTGCGCCAGACTCGGAAGTGTGTGATATAGAACAGTGACCAGTAAATGAGGTGCTGGCAAGTTGTGGGCAGCGTCACTAACTTGGTATTGATGGAAAACATAACTCGTGGCGACACAAACACCTCGACGCTCCACCACACGCCTCATGTGTTTATTTTGTTTGTCCTTTGTTGTGGGAAGAATCTTTTACCTCCGTCCCTCAAGTTCATAATGAAAGAAGAGTTGTTAGAAAAAAAGAAGTCTATTGAAAACTTCCTTACTAAATCAAGAGGAGAAAGTGGAGGAGGATGAGCGTAAGAGGAAGTACGAGAGAAGGAGAGTGAGCCAAAGGAGGAAGGAGATGAAGGATGAGGAGGAAGAGAGAAAGAAGAAGAGGAGGAGGAAGAGGAAGATGAAAAGTTAAAAAAAAGGGGGAAGGGAGCAGGAGGAGGAAGAGAAGGAGGAGGAGGTATGTGGTGAGGTAGAGAGGAAGAGGAGAAGACTTAGAGTGGTGTGATAGTATAGCAGGAGCAGGAGGAGAAAGAGGAGGAGGAAGTATGGTGAGGTTAAGAGGAAGAGGAAAAAGAGTGGATTTAAAAGCATCAAATCGGACTTATTATACGTTATGGTGAGTTGCTTTATTCATTCATCCATCGCTCCATCACATGTCCAGTGCTGTAACTCTGCCTTCAGGCCGTACACTCGTCCACTGCCTCAAAGCTATGTGGCAGGCAGGCGTTTCTCGCAGAAGCCGGCGTTACATATGTTATCTTGAGTGCTTGGAATCGCGGCTTCACCTTCGCCGCATTCTCGTTAGTTTCTGAAGGGTTTCGTTCCTCGTCCCTTGATACAGTTACGAGTTCGTTAAATTCGCCGCTCATGTAAGAACCATTGAATTGCGTTTCCTCCCACAGCAAGGGTCATGTTTTTGCACTTTCCTTCCTACACGGGGCTCGAACTCGGCGCCTCTTCCCTCCACCTTTAGCCGCGACAACAGGCCACCACGGAGCCTCCCTTGCCTGCCTCCGCTTCCCGTTGTCAGTCCTGAAGGAAGTCTTGCCGGATCCAGGCTTCACGTTCACCCTTAAGTCAGGAAGTACAGGCCAGTAAATCTCGTCCCGCTATTTTCGGTCATGCCGTCACTAAATTACCGACGTCTTCGCTAATTACCCGCCAAGATGAATGCCGGGAAGGCGTGCATCGCCGCGTGACGACGTGACCTTCTTAGAGGAAGATAAATACCGCCGCTTCGTCAGGAAATTTTTGCGAGGGAGCGTAAAAATATGTGAGCTGTGGCCGGCGGGCCTCGCCGCGCCCGGCTAGGCGGGCCAGCAAGAAGTGTGTATGCTAATGTGCGTGAGTGAGGCGCCTGAGAAATGACCGGCCAGATTTAAAGTCTTCCGTAGAGGAACTCCTTTCGTGAAAACATTTCTCTGCATTCCGAGCGCCTGAGCCCAGTGAAGGACTGCGCCGATATATTCACATCCCCGTGCAGGAACACCCGGCCTGGGAAATAAATGTTTGGGGAAAAAGATGAGGTGTTAAAAACTGTGATATATTCCCCTGCTTACCCGAACGCCTGTCCCGCGGCCACCGCGTCACGAGTTTGTTAGCCTCGCCATCACCGCCCGCCGCGCCGTGACGGGAGTGTGTCGCGCTGGTGGGCGTCACCGCGGCCCGTGCTGGGAGGGCCGCGGCCACGCGCCTCAGGCCTGGGCCAGGACTAACTTTCTGTGCACGGATTAATTATGTATATTTATCTTTTACTACCTATCTGTATGGCTGTTTTCCTGCCTGCATCCCTACTCTCTCTCTCTCTCTCTCTCTCTCTCTCTCTCTCTCTCTCTCTCTCTCTCTCTCTCTCTCTCTCTCTCTCTCTCTCTCTCTCTCTCTCTCTCTCTCTCTCTCTCTCTCTCTCTCTCTCTCTCTTTTGTACGTACTTTTAATAGGCTACGAGGCTGGCTTTGAGAGAGAGAGAGAGAGAGAGAGAGAGAGAGAGGTGGGTGGAGGTAGCCGGTGGAGTGAAAACCCTGGAATTGGAAAGAAGAAGAATACAATACATTTTTAAGCTTATTTTTACCGACACCAGAAAGAATAATTGCGGACTTGACGTGTGTGTGTGTGTGTGTGTGTGTGTGTGTGTGTGTGTGTGTGTGTGTGTGTGTGTGTGTGTGTGTGTGTGCGCTTGTGTGTGTGTGTGTGTGATTGTGTGTGTGTGTGTGTGTGTGTGTGTGTGTGTGTGTGTGTGTGTGTGTGTGTGTGTAATAAAAAAAATAATAATAAACGGTTTATTTCATGAAGTACCAGGCAGCCCTAGAGCTGAAAATATACATCAATGGAAGATGAAATGAAATGAATGAGACAAATGAACAAAGTAGTATGATTGAAAATAAAAAGGAAAATAGAAATAACAATAATAGCAATAATCATAGTAAAGATAATAATAATAATCACGATAATAATAATAGTAATCATAACAATAATAATAATCATAATAATAATCATAATAACAACAACAATAAGTCCTAATGAAAAATATTTACAAAACATACAAATTGTGCTGCTCTTAATTTGCATTGTTGATATATTTGACCATCATGGGCACTGCGCTGTTCTTATAGCGGTCAGTCCGTGCCCGTATCGGGGCAATAATTTTGTGGTGTCTCACTGAGTGCTGAGGGCGGTTCACTGCGGGTGGGAGGATGTGTCTGTGTCTGGGCTGGTTGAGAAGCTTGGTTGCGAACCGGTGTAGTAGGGTCTCGTGACGGTGTTGTAGGCTGGTGAGATGGAGGGAGTCGAGGGCGTCCTGGTAGCTGGTGTAGTGAGGGCCCAGGATGATTTTGCAGGCTCGCTTCTGGACGCGTTCAAGTTGGCGGCGCTGCGTGATGTTGATGAAGGAAGACCACGCTGGGGACGCGTATGTCAGTTTGGGGAGGATGAACGAGGAGTACACGCTCGCCAGCGCACACTCAGGGGCCCCCAGCGTTTTGAGTCTCCTCAGCAGGTACAGTTTATAGGTGGCAGATCTGGTGAGCTGGGAGACGTGCTCCTTCCATGTGAGCTTGTTGTCCAGGGTGACTCCAAGTAGTTTTGCAGATGTAACTTCCCGGAGGGGAGTGTGTGTATGTACGCGCGTGTGTGTGTGTGTGTGTGTGTGTGTGTGTGTGTGCCCTGAATCACGGCCCCCAGGTCAGGGCAGCCCCGCGCAAGTCGTGTCGGCATCTGGCGGGACGCAGCGACAAGCCCTCATTTGCATGTTAGCCAGTTTGCCGAGAGGACGCGCGCCTGTCCCGCGGGGCTCCGTCAGGCCGAGGACACGCTGCCCCGCCCCTCGCCGCGAGTTGTCTCTACTACATTGTTAAACTTAGCAGATTAGTTTGCAGGCTATTGTTGCTTTTCCTGACACATGCTGTATGGTGTGCTCTGTGAAAAAATGTAGTATGTATATATATATATATATATATATATATATATATATATATATATATATATATATATATATATATATATATATATATATATATATATATATATTTTTTTACGTTGATTGCCTATTGCGGCGGTAGGCATCTTCCCAGTGGGGCCTGATGGTCGGCCCAAACTTCTTCCAGGTGGGGCCTGATGGTCGGCCCAGCCGTTCTGGCGCAGGCGAGTGTTTATAGTGGCGCCATCTTGCATTGGCTCATACTGCCCCAGAACTCGTTCTTGATTCGCTTGGACGGCTTCCTCTAGAGTCCGGGTTGATGGGTGGTCTTCAGGACAGCATGTGGGTAGTTTTAGGCCACTCGGCGGTGACTGAAAAATCCAGTGGTAGCGTGGGATTCGAACCCGCGTCGTCCATCACGCAGTGAATGTGGGCCCAGTACGCTACCACCTACGCCACCGCCTACCCACAAAGTATATATATATATAGATATATATATATATATATATATATATATATATATATATATATATATATATATATATATATATATATATATATATATATATATATGTGTGTGTGTGTGTGTGTGTGTGTGTGTGTGTGTGAGAGAGAGAGAGAGAGAGAGTTTCATCGTTTGTTGTTATCATAACTCATTCTATCGTTATATAAACAGAGGTCTTCCACATGAGGGTCGCTCAGTGACACGCGGCACACTGCTGCTAGCCTGTCTGGGGCACGGCGTCACCGGCCCGCCAGCCAGCACAGGTGATGGCCGTCCACGATGGGAACCTTTTTACCTGTGTTTCCGGCCCCGTAATGGTTCCATGAAATCCCGAGCACTAAAAGTAATTACCTGGTCGTGAAGGCAGCTAAGCGCTTTTGATTTGGGACATTAGCGGTTGACAATAGTTTCGCAGCGTAATATCGGGAAACGTTTTTACGCGGAGGCAATGAACTTTGTGGCGAATTTAAAGCAGCTTTTTTTGTCACCTAAGCAACGTGTAATGTTTAGCGAGGCAAGTGTTTGTTTTGAAATGTAAATAAATGCCGGTTTGTGAGAAATGCAGGAAGTGGAGACAAGTTAAGGCTGTTTGGTGTGTATAAGAGTATTTATTTATATTCTTATTTATTTATGTTGTGACGTAAGCAACAGGTAATCTTTAGCGATGCAAATGTTTGTTTCTAAGTGTAAATAAATGCGGTTTTCTGACAAATTTAGGAAGTGGAGGCAAGTTAAGGCTGTTTGGTGTGTGTGTATTTATTTATTTATTTATTTATCCTTTTATAGGGCGTGCTGTTTTATTTCAAATGGTAAGGTTTGGGCTCCTTGCGACAGTATCATGATCAGTAACATTGACCCCCGTGTTCTCAAACGTCTCGGCGCCTTAGTTCGCCTGTTTGAAGAGCCTCTTGTAAAAGTTCCGGGGATTTTCATGAACTGCTTTATGTTCATAGTGATTTTTTTTTTTTTTTTTTTTTTACGTCTACGCCTATAGCGCCGGTAGGCTTGCTTGAAGGGCCTTGATGGTGTTCGACCCCAGCCCGTCATGGCGCAGGCAAGTGTTTATAGTGGCGCCATCTTCTCTTGGTTTGACACGACTTCCGCGCCTTGAATGGGTAAATCACCCCCGACAACCCGGTTAATCTTTTAATCTTCTCTGTGGCCTTGATGAATAGTCGTAATGGGAGGACGGTACGTTTAAGAATATGAACCATAGTCTGTCTTCTTATATAACACAGACACGGCACTTGATAATAAAACACATGCTAACTTGTTTGAATACACGGGACTGCCATTGCGAAAGACGTCCTGGGTCGGCAAGTCGCGTGATTGTGGAGTTTCTGAGCGTGAAATTCAGTCTGTGAGAAGTGGAACATATGAGTCGGGTCACGGCGGCCCCCGTGCTGGTGCCGGCCAATAAATCTTATCCTCACAACCCAGGCGGCGCGGCGAGGCGGATCAGCAGTGTGGCAGCGCTTAGCTTTGCATGGCCTCGCCCCCGCCACGCCAGGCATACCAGGGCGGGCTGCATGTACCCACTCTCTCTACGGGTATGTGGTCCCTGAGTGAAGACGCTCGGCTGTAGCTTCGAAACTAAACACGGGGCGTTCTGGAAAATACTCTCATTGTAATTCCCTCTCATTCACACCCGACCTCTGCTGAGAGAAGGTCGTGACCTCACCCCGCTGCGCCCCACAACATCGCTTGCCCTGTGTTTTCGTCGTGCTCTTGGGCGTTTGTGTGTTCTCGCTTGTGGACCTTGTGTGTTGCCTGTGATTTCCCGACACGTGTTTGGTGTGTGTTCGCTTGTGGTTTCTGCCTGTGGTTGCCTCTGTGATTTGTGTTTCCGGTGTTTTTGCGTGTGATCTGGCTGTCTCCGGGTGTTCTGCGTGGGTTTCAGAGTGATTCAAGTGTGTTGTGTTTCCGGTGTTTTTGCGTGTGATCTGGCTGTTTCCGGGTGTTCTGCGTGGGTTTCAGAGTGATTCAAGTGTGTTGTGTTTCCGGTGTTTTTGCGTGTGATCTGGCTGTTTCCGGGTGTTCTGCGTGGGTTTCAGAGTGATTCAAGTGTGTTTCAGAGTGATTTAAGTGTGTTTCAGAGTGATTCAAGTGTGTTGTGTTTCCAGTGTTTTTGCGTGTGATCTGGCTGTTTCCGGGTGTTCTGCGTGGGTTTCAGAGTGATTCAAGTGTGTTTCCGGTGTTTTTGCGTGTGATCTGGCTGTTTCCGGGTGTTCTGCGTGGGTTTCAGAGTGATTCAAGTGTGTTTCCGGTGTTTTTGCGTGTGATCTGGCTGTTTCCGGGTGTTCTGCGTGGGTTTCAGAGTGATTCAAGTGTGTTGTGTTTCCGGTGTTTGGCGTGTGATCTGGCTGTTTCCGGGTGTTCTGCGTGGGTTTCAGAGTGATTCAAGTGAGTTGTGTTTCCGGTGTTTTTGCGTGTGATTTGGCTGCTTCTAAGTGTACTGCGTGGGTTTCAGAGCGTTTTGAGTGTGCTGTTTTGTTTCCGGTGTTTTTGCGTGTGATTTGGCTGTTTTCGAGTGTTCTGCGTTTCGAGTGTGTTGTGTTTCCAGTGCTTTTACGTGTGATTTGGGGGCTAGAGTGCTCTGCGTGGGTTTCAGAGTGTTTTGAGTGTGCTGTTGTACTTCGGTGTTTTGCGAGTGACTTGAGGGTGTTTAGTCGTGCTTGTGCTTGGGTTTCTGAGTGTTTCGTATGTCCCGAGTGTGACTTTGTGTTCCCGAGTGTCTCACGCGTGATTTAGGAGTGTCGACAACCCACCCTTTGAATTCCCTGAGGATTCAATCTGCTCCTCCTCATTACACCCTCTTTAAATCCCTAGAGGATTAACACTTCCTACACCCCTTTCCTCACCTCACCTAAGCCCCCCCACCCTCGCTCACCTCAAATCCCTTTGCTCCTCCTCATCCCTAGAGGATTAGCCCTTCCTACTCCTCACCTCCACATATTTCTAAGCCCTTCCCCTCACTCACCTTACCTCACATCCTGTTACCCATCCTTTCACCCACCTTACCTCGCCTCTTACTTAACCTTTCTTGTTCTCACACCTCACTCACCTCCATCCCTTCCTACTCCTCCTCTCTCCCACTTACCCCTTTCCCAAACTCCTCTCACTCATCTCACCTATTTCCTAACCTCCTTGATCTCACACACCTCACTCACCGCCTCCCTTTCCCTCTTTACTCACCTCACATCCCTTCCTACTCCTCCTCTCTCCCACCTCACCTATTTCCTAACCCTCCTTGATCTCACACACCTCACTCACCGCCTCTCTTCCCCTCTTACTCACCTCACATCTCTTCCTACTCCTCCTCTCTCCCACCTCACCTATTTCCTAACCCTCCTTGATCTCACACACCTCCTCACCGCCTCCCTTTCCCTTCTTTACTCACCTCACATCCCTTCCTACTCCTCCTCTCTCCACCTCACCTATTTCCTAACCTCCTTGACCTCACACACCTCTTTCCCCTCTTTACTCACCTCACATCCCTTCCTACTCCTCCTCTCTCTCACTTTTCCTCCATTACTAAACTACCTCTCACACACCTCACCCCTTTCCTAATCCCCTTCACTCTGTGTTTTATCTCTTTCATTTCAGCTAAGATGGCGCCTAAGAAGTGCAGTACTTGTAACAGTAGCTTCTCAGCTCACTTTTTACAGGGCGTTCTGCTGTCTGTCGACTGTGTCTGTCCAGGCAGCATCTCGAGACAAGACTGCAGGAGCAGGAAGAGAAGATGGAAGAAGGCCAGAATAAAATAATAGAGCTTTCTCTCACCAGGCAGCATCTCGAGACAAGACTGCAGGAGCAAGAAGAGAAGATGGAAGCAGGTCAGAATAAAATCATAGAGCTTTCGCACTGTTGCCTCCTTGCAGGAATTCATCCAGGCTAACGTTGCTGTGGTGCCAAACCCTTCTCCAACCGCCCTTGCCCTCAGCGGTACCGTCGACACCAGCGGACAACATCACGCAACGGAGGATGCTAGTGGCACCGACCATGATGGCTTCACCGTCGTGAATGGAGGAGCCAAGCCAGCCAGACAAGCGATTTATCCTGTTCATTGCCTCAACAGGTTTGCCATTCTGGAGGAGGAGGACGAGCAGGAGAGCACCTTCCTGGTGGGTGACTCCATGATTCGCCAGCAGGTCGTTGAGTTCTGCGGCAGAGTTCCTCGTCGAAGACGGAACTATTGCTATCCTGGTGCTGGGATCGACGACATAACTGCTGCTCTTGAGGAGATCTCCCCAGGCTACTAATGATTCACTGTTTGTTATTCACACAGGTACGAACGACGTCACCACGACCGGTCTGAGGAACTCCTGGAGAAGTACCGTAGGCTCATCCAGCAGTATAAGACTAAATCCCTAACATTTTGATTTCAGGAGTTCTACCACGGACTTGGGCGGAGGCGACTTTTTCAGTAAGGCCTTCAGCCTAAACAACCGCTTACAGACTCTTTGTAGGAGCTTGACGTGGGTTCCTAAACGCATGGGACAATTTCTATGGACAAAATGAGCTCTTTCACAGGGACGGATTGCACCTTTCTCCCATCGGTGCAGCCAGACTCGCAAGGCTCAACAACGAAGAAGTTCGTGACAACCGAACAAAAACGAGTCACGGCCACGTCCTCCACCCCGCCCGTGTAAATAGACGCCGTGCATCAAAACAAACCCGTAACCGTGATCCCGCAAGTACCACCACCTCTATTACCAAGCCTCTAGATAACTTAAAAATCCTTAGTTTCAATGCGCGTAGCCTAAGAAACAAATTTGATGAACTGAGATGTCTTGCTTTAACAGAAAATTTTGACATAATTGCTATAACCGAAACATTTATCGACACCACAAATATTGAATTAAGTTCCGAATACAACATAGATGGCTACAGACTCTTCAACAAAGATCGTGTAAACCGTAGAGGCGGTGGCGTCGCCCTTTATGTCAAAAGCTATTTGCAACCCACTGACAAAACACCGGGAAACAGTAACGTTGAACATTTGTGCGTGCGAGTAAACATTGCAAAAGTCAACTTAAATATATCTGTCACCTACAGACCTCCCGGGCAATCACTCGATGACGACCTTGAAATGTACAGCGTCTTAAGGCAGTCACTTAATAACAGCGACTCACTGATATTAGGAGACTTTAACCTACCCCATATCGACTGGGCGACACTGTCAGGTACAGAAGGCGAGTCACATAGAATGATCGAATTTCTAGAAGAAAATTATCTAAGCCAAATGGTTTCTGAGCCAACTCGACAAAATAATATACTCGACCTTGTTATAACAACCCAAGATAACCTAGTCAGTAGTGTCACGGTAGGAGAACACCTCGGTTCTTGCGATCATAAATTAGTGCGCGTCGACATTAAAGCTCAATCATCAGTGACTGAAAATAAAGTAAAGGTGCCCAATTTCAAAAGAGCTAACTTCGTAGAAATCCGACAAAAACTAACAGAAATACAACTATCAGATGACGGCAACGTAGAGGAAGCCTGGCTAAGCCTTATAAATCACTTACTCACTCAGCAGAACACATTCGTCCCCTTGTGCGAGAAGCGAATTAACACTAATAAAAGCCCACCGTGGTTTAATAGCGAAATTAAACAATCAGTCAATGAGAGAAAATTGTTTTACAGGTTAAAGAAAGAACAAAGCACGCCCGAAAACATTAGACTTTATAATGATGCCAGGCGACGAGTAAAAAGACTAGTAGGTCAGGCAAAGCGTAGATACAAAGAAAATATTGCAGCCAACTGTAAAAATAATCCGAAATCTTTCTTCAGTTACATAAACAACAGAAAGGCGATCAAAAGTGGTATTGGACCTTTAACAAACAGCGACGGTGCACTAGTGACTGACAGCCAACACATTGCAAACCTCTTAAACAATTACTTTTCCTCGGTGTTTAATACTAACAGTCTTCCTCTCGCTACCACCAACACCAGTACTATTGCAAATCTCGAGCATGCATTGCCTAATTTTGAAATAACAACCGATGAAGTCCTTAAAGCTCTCCATTCACTTAAAACAAATAAAAGTCCTGGACCTGACAAAGTATATCCAACTCTGCTGAAAGAAACAAAGAGCGAAATACTCTCCTCCCTCACAACCGTATTTAATATATCCTTGCGACAAGGCATCGTCCCTTCAGATTGGAAAAAGGCTAACGTGACACCGATTTTCAAGAAAGGAGACAAAAAAGTACCAGGTAATTACAGGCCCATTAGTCTGACTTCGGTTGTAGGTAAGCTACTTGAGGGCATAATTAGAGACAAAATTGTGAATTACCTTGAAAGCCACTCATTGATTGGGGACTCACAACATGGCTTCCGAAACAAAAGATCCTGCCTATCAAACCTATTAACCTTTTATAACGACCTCTTCACTGTTTATGACGTAACCAAATCACTGGACGTAGTCTATCTTGATTTCCAGAAAGCGTTTGATAAAGTCCCGCATCATAAATTACTTTACAAATTAAAGCAAATAGGTATTGACGGTCAAGTAAACCAATGGATCGCGAGTTGGTTGAGCAACAGACAACAGAGTAGTGATCGACGGATTTAACTCAGAGTGGGCGCCTGTCACTAGTGGCGTCCCTCAGGGCTCGGTCCTTGGCCCAGTGCTCTTCATTATTTACATCAACGACGTGGATGTTGGACTCAATAACCGCATTAGTAAATTTGCAGACGACACAAAGATTGGCAACTCGGTTCTCACTGACGAAGACAGGCAAAGCCTCCAAGAGGATTTGCACAAAATTTCAGCTTGGTCGGATAGATGGGAGATGCCCTTTAACGTAGACAAGTGCCAGGTCCTTCAAGTTGGAACGAGGAATAAGAAGTTCGAATACGAAATGCGCGGCGTTAAACTCAAAAGCGTTCAATGCGTCAAAGACTTGGGGGTCAAAATCGCGTCAAACCTCAAATTCTCACAGCAATGCATCGATGCAGCAAATAAAGCGAACAGAATGTTGGGCTTCATTAAAAGAAACTTTGTATTCAAGAATAAAGATGTAATACTCCCGCTCTACAACAGTTTAGTCAGACCCCACTTGGAATATGCGGTACAGTTTTGGTCTCCCCACCATGCAAAGGCTATTGCTAAATTAGAAGGTGTTCAGCGTCGGGCAACGAAAATGATCCCTTCCTTGCGCAACAAATCTTACGAAGAAAGGCTTTCTACCCTTAACATGTTCTCTCTTGAGAAACGTCGCCTCCGAGGAAAACTGATCGAATGTTTTAAAATACTTAATGGTTTCACGAATGTAGACAGATCAACATTGTTTATGATCGATGACACTTTGCGCACGAGGAACAATGGCGTTAAACTCAGATGTAGACAAGTAAATTCAGACTGCACCAAATTTTTCTTCACCAACGTTGTAGTGCGAGAATGGAATAAGCTTCCACCGTCAGTGGTCCAGTGTAACACGATTGACTCCTTCAAAAATAAGCTCGACCGTCACTTCCTTCAACTTAATATCAACTAGAGTAGAAATGCAACGTTTGGAGTCTTCTGATTAATGTAAAATCACTTAGGTTTAAGGACAGACCACCAAGTCTGGACCATGGGGTCTGTGTGGTCTGATTTTCTATGTAAATCTATGTAAATCAAAGTTACCATTAATGACATCTTAACTTAACCAAACCTAACCTAACCTGAGCTTACCTAACCTAACCTAATCTAACCTGAGCTAACCTGACCTAATCTAACCTAACGTAACCTTCCCCGTTCATGAGTGGGCACCCCCTATCATTAGGTATATAGGAAATACCCTAACTACGGGGTGCTCTGGAAAATACTCTCATTGTAACTCCCACTCAAAATTACCTCATATGACTACAACGAAACCTAACACAAGCCAACCTAGCGTAGCCTAACACAACCTGCCCTGTTCAAGAGTGGGCGCCACATACCAGTAGAGATTAGGAATATGCGGGCTGACTGGCCGAGGGTCGACACTCAGATGAACGGTAATTTGATCCGGAACTCACAAGTGTTGCTTGTTGCTGCCCTGAATGGGACGAGGCTCTGGACATGATGGCTTGGTGCTGTGAGGGAGGGCCACTACGGGAGCCAGTGTGAATGGGGAGGGGAAGGGTAGCACCTGTCCTTCGTAATGGTTACTCTTTATGTTTAGTGAGCGTATCAGTGTTCGTTGAGGCAGTACACGGCTCAGCACGGTATGAGGCTGTACAACGGAGGGACAGCAGCACTATCCTCCATAATGATAACTTCTGCTTAGTGAGATTTTCAGTGTTCTATGAGGCAATACGAGATTTAGTTCTCTGTTAGGCAATATTTTAGGAGCAGCGTTTAGTGGGATTTTTTGCCTCTACACTTGTTTTATATCCTTGAGCTGCTTCCTTTCAGTTAAAAAAAAGATACAAGGTTTAGTCCTCTATTAGGCAGTGCAATTAGTGCTCTATGAGGCAGTACGAGTTGTGATGTAGACTCAGCTCTCACACGTACTAACTTCCCTTCTGTATTGGATCGGTAATGATGTAAAATTTATCTTCTTGGACCCACAAGATCGTGAAAGATTGGCCGTCTCGCCTCGCCCCGCCGCAGCGAGTTTTGGCGTCTCGCCGAGGCCGCCCGCTGCCGATCATTGCTTATTTATTTTGAGGTTGGAGTGATCTATCAATTCCCAGGAGCACAACGGAGCTTTCTGTCTTTACTATTGTTTTTACACCAATGGGAGAAGCTCAAGAACAACAAAAACGGGAAACAAAAAGCCCGCTAAGCGATGTTCCAGCAATAAGAGGACAGGGCCCGTATTCCCAGACGCTTCCGCCTCTCACATCAACAAGTTCCAAAGGCTAAAAGAGATCAATCGCGTACTAGTAAGTGTGTTCTTAGGTTCATGGTACAGAGGAAGGGTCAGAAAATTACCCATGGAAAGGCCCACAACTCCTACGAAAGCATTATCAAATGTGTGTACTTAAGCGCCGAAATGTTTAAAAATATGGCCCCAGAACGAGTGGCCAGGAGAGAGGTCACTGTCAGTTGTAGAAGTGTCTTGATACCACCGTTGCCAGATTGTCGTACTGAGAACATAGTATTTACCGGTTTCTGACCCCTAACTATTGCCAAGAAACATCAGGATCTAACTCTTTTAACGATAACTATAAATGAGTTTCGTTATTGGAGCCCAGAAGACAGTTTTGGGGTAGGAAGTCGGGAAATATAAGCGGCTGAGTACGACAATCTGGCAACGTTGCTTGATACTCCCTTCACGTTCATGTTCAAGCCCAATGCAGGAGAAAATACAGACAGAGGAAAGCTATTCCTGAGTTACCAGCGAAAGATGAAAAATTTATGCTGGTTAACTCTTGCATAAGGGATCCGGGCAGCACAGGGGTGAGCTAGAGTAGAAAGTCGTGAGTGTCGGCAGCTGCCTCTCACCGCGTCGTGCCTGTCAGTCGTGAGGTGCTTGGTTGGGGCAGGTCGTAGCAGCACGCGCCTCGGCCAAACGTGACAGTGTATGTAACAGAGAGAGAGAGAGAGAGTGTGAGTGAGAGTGAGAGTGAGTAAGTGAGTGAGTGTGTGTGTGTGTCTGTGCTTGTGGATATCTATTTCCCCGCTATTCAGATAATTTTTGCCTCACGAATTTATGGACGTCCGCGGCGGGGCTTAAAATTTACTGGCGACTTACAATGGGGGGACACTGAAGGGGGAAGGCGTCTCTCTGTATTAGGACCGCCGGCTGAGGGCGTGTTTGTGCGGCTTGTTATGGAGAGCTGGAAGAATTGTATTTTTTTCTATCCATATTTTTTTTTCTCTGACCGCCCATCAATGACTCAAGGGCTAATGCGACGGAGATGAGCACCGAGGCCACGCGCAGCAAGATGATCATATGCCCCTGACTGTACCGTACTTTTTTTTTCTCTTTTGTCCAATCGTCTATACTCTCTTTTATGGGGCAGTGAAAAAAAATAAAAAAAATTTTTGAGCTGCTTCCTTTACTGAAAAAATCTATGTATACTTTTTTATTTGTGGTGGTTTTGGACATATTTATTGACCTTCTTTACTGAGTGTAGGAATAACTTAACATTTTTCTATCTGTATATATCATTTCCTCTCTCTATCTATCTGGAAGAACTTAACATTTTTCTATCTGTATACATCATTTCCTCTCTCTATCTATCTATCCATATCTTTGTCTGTCTCTATATATCGCTATTTCTCTCTCCCTCCACACATTAGCTTCATATACTTGACGTAGCGGAACATTAAGTGGTGCAAAGTTCCACAGAGGAAATCTTCAATCACTTCTTCGGCGTCTTTTTAGGTCCTTCCATTCTTGCATTCATCGCTACGGAAAACTCGAGGCCAGCGAATGACCTTCAAAGCTCAGTTCGCGCCCCGTCCAAGCAGCAGCGGGTCCCAATAGTCTAGTTTCCCTTGTGTCGCCTCTTCCTCACGAGCAAAGTAAATACCAGTCCGCGGGATGCACACAACTCTTCGTGGTGTGAGGAGGCTCGGGAATGGGTCGCGAGGGTGTTGCTTTCAGGAGAACCAGGAGGCGGTGAGGAGAGTTTGGGTTGGTGTTCTCAGACGCTTCCGTCTCTCACCTCTCACATCAATTATTTCCCAGGGCCGAAAAGGAGGTCAATCGGGTTCTAATGAGTGTTCTTTTAGGTTTATGGTACAGAGGAAGAGTCACACTACCACTACGGCCATTAAACTACCCGTAGAAATGCTCCAAACACCTACGAAAGCATTGTCAACTATGTGTACTTGGGTTCATGGTACAGAAGAAGAGTCACACTACCACTACAGGCCTTAAACTACCCCTAAAAATGCCCCAAACAAATACGAAAGCCCTGTCAACTATGTGTACTTGGGCTCATGATACAGAAGAAGAGTCACACTACCACTACGGGCCTTAAACTACCCCTAAAAATGCCCCAAACACCTACGAAAGCCTTGTCAACTATGTGTACTCTGGTGCCTAAAGGTTTGAGAGTATGGGCCCTGGGTCGCTCGCTTTGAAGGTCGCTGTCTCCGAGGATGTGGCACTGACCGAGGAGGCGCCGAAGAAGTGATTGACGATTTCATTTGGTGGTGCCACTGAATGTTACCCTGCGTCACATATATGAAGCTGATGTTCGGAGAGGGAAAAGGATAGAGAAAGAGAGAAAAGAAGTGAAGTTCATCCTGCACTGGAAGAAAAGGTGCGATATATATGAAATTAATCTAAGGAGAGAGAAAAAAAAAGGAAAGAAATAGACAATATGGTGAAGCTCATGCTATATTAAAAGAAAAGGTGAAAAATAGATTATAAGCCACCGTAGCAAACAGAGAGACATTCCCTTTCGAATTTCCTGCCCATTGTTAAGTCTGGTGGATAGAGAGAAAAAAGAATATAGATAGAAAAAGAGAAGTTCGTCCTATACACTATAAGAAAAAGTGAAAAATAAGTTTTAAGTCACCGTAGGAAGTAAACAGACATTCCCTTTCCAGTTTTGCGCCAGTTCTAAAATCTGGTGAGTAGAGAGTTGCAAAATAGAGCCCAAAAAAGTAAAGTTCATCCTACTCTATAAGAAAAGGTCAAAAATAAGTTCTAAGTCATCGTAGGAAGTAAACAGACATTCCATTTCCAGTTTTGCGCCAGTTCTAAAGTCTGGTGGGTAGAGAGATGCAAAATATAGCTAAAAAAAGTAAAGTTCATCCTACTCTATAAGAAAAGCTGAAAAATAAGTTCTAAGTCACCGTAGGAAGTAAGTAGACATTCCCTTTCGAGTTTTCTGCCTGTCATAAATTCTCAAAGTCTCTCGTTCAGTCAGCCACAGTCACAGCCGCCTCAGGCCAACCACCCATCCTGCACTCTAGAAAACAAAGGTGAAAGAAAGGTTCAAAGTCACCGTGGGAAGTTAAGACACATTGCCTCTCTGGTTTTCCGCCAGTTCTAAAGTTTCTCCTTCAGTCAGCCACTTCATCAGCCATCCAACCTGAACCAGTCATGCATTCTTTAAAACAAAGGTGAAAGAAAGGTTCAAAGTCACTGTAGGAAGTTAAGACACATTCCCTTTCTAGTTTTCCGCCAATTCTAAAGTTTCTCCTTCAGTCAGCCACTCCATCAGCCATCCAACCTGAACCAGTCATGCATTCTTTAAAACAAAGGTGAAAAAAGATTCTGAGTCACCGTAGAAAGTAAAGACACATTCCCTTTCTAGTTTTCCGCCAATTCTAAAGTTTTTCCTTCAGTCAGTCACTCAGGCATCCAACCTGAACCAGTCATGCATTCTTTAAATCTAAGGTGAAAAAAGATTCTGAGTCACCGTAGGAAGTAAAGACACATTCCCTTTCTAGTTTTCCGATACCCTACGCCCCTCTCCACCCAGCAGTGAATGGTTACCAGGTATTAATCGGGAGTTGTGTCCCGTCTCCTGGGTCTGTTCCCTTCTCCTATAATTCCTTCCCCCTCCTGTCGCTCTCCGGCATATGACCACAGATGTTAAGCCGACTAAACGAAACTTTCCAACTTTTTTCTAGTTTTCCGCCAATTCTAAAGTTTTTCCTTCAGTCAGCCACCGCCACAACGCCACCACCAGCACCATGCAGCCAGCCAGAACCATGCAGTCACCCACCGCTGATCTTCACCGCCACACTCATCGATTTCTTTCCTTCCTACCTGCTGCTACCTCCACCACCACAGCCGCCGCCACCGCTACTGCTGCCTCCTGAGCCCTCCTCCCCTGCCCGCCACTTCCCGTTTTTCTTGCCCCGAGGCTTTGGTCATCACTCACCGCTGCACAACTCCGCGCACTCTTCGCCAAAATCTTTCTTTGCGGACCACTTTTCTTTTCCCTGCGCGGCCCTTTCTCCCGAACCCAAATGCGCCTCGTGACCACTCCAGCGGCTCATCCTTAAACGACCTACGTGTGGCCGGGTGTAAGAGTAGTGTGTCCTATGTAGTTTCTGTGCTGTGTGTGTTAAGGTTAGCTCCTGAGTCTGTACACGAGGTACACGGTTATACGTACTCTTGAACACTTCGGCGCCCAAGCACACATATTTGACAAGGCTTTCCTAGGAGTTGTGGACTTTTTCGGGGGTAGTTTTATGACCCTGGTGGTAGATTTACTCTTCTTCTGTATCATGAAGCTAAAAACAGTCAATAAAACCAGACTGATCCCTTCTTTGACTTTGGAAATAGCTTTGAAGGAAACTGGTCATTTGCAGGGTATAAATTTGCATGACAGTATTTTGAATGTGTATAGTTGTACGTGATACGAGTACAGTACATTCAACGTATATAGTTATGCAGGACAATAATTCAACGGGTATAGTCTTGAATGACACCCGCCTCGCTTGGTAGAGTTTTGCATACATAATACATTCATTTGGTATAGTTTTTCACGCCACACTGCATCTTCCTCCCTCCCTTCCTGCACTTCTCCTGTCACCATCGCCACCTGCTTCTTTCCCTCCCTTCTCTGCCTCCCTTCTTCCCTCCCTCTTTCCCTCCCTCCCTCCGTCCCCCTCTCCTTCCCTCTGTCTATTAGCTCTTACGTCACTAACTCCTTCTGTCCTTTCCTTCTTCCTTCTTCCCTCCCTTCACCTCTCCCGTCACCACCTGCTTCTTTCCCTCCCTTCTCTCACTCCTCTCCTTTCCTCCGTCTGTCAGCCCGTCTTTTCTCCGCCCCTCCTCTCCCTACCTCTCTTCCTCCAGCCCTCCCGTCACCACCTGCTTCTTTCCTTCCCTTCTCTCCCTTCCCTTCCTTTCTTTCCCCCCGTTTGTTACTCTTTACGTCACTAACACTCTCTCTCTCTCTCTCTCTCTCTCTCTCTCTCTCTCTCTCTCTCTCTCTCTCTCTCTCTCTCTCTCTCTCTCTCTCTCTCTCTCTCTCTCTCTCTCTCTCTCTCTCTCTCTCTCTCTCTCTCTCTCTCTCTTTTCCTTCGTCTCTAAAGCCCTCCCGTCCCCATCTTTTTCTCTCTTTCCCTCTTCTGCCTACCTCTCTCCCTCCGTTCCCTCCCTTCCTCCTGTCCCTCCCTCCCCACTCTTCCTCCTTTCCTCCGGCTCCCTCCTCCGTCTTCTCGTTCTCCCTTGTCCTCGTGTCTCCGGAAGCCGCCACCACAACAAACAGCCGCGCCAATGGACCAACACGGATGTCTCTTTTTTGTATATGTCGTCAGCCCCCTCGCGTGTGTGTGTGTGTGTGTGTGTGTGTGTGTGTGTGTGTGTGTGTGTGTGTGTGTGTGTGTGTGTGTGTGTGTGTGTGTGTGTGTGTGTGTGTGTGTGTGTTCCCAACGTTATTATTTTTTCCACGGCAGAATTTTCAGTTTTTCTTTATTAACGGGCGACATTTTTTACATTTTTTTTTTATTCACCGCCAGAAAATATTATACAGACCTGCGGGATTAGAATGTTATGTATGCCTTCATTTTTTTCAGTATGTGGAAGCTACACTAATA
Source organism: Eriocheir sinensis (assembly GCF_024679095.1). Lineage (NCBI taxonomy): Eukaryota > Metazoa > Arthropoda > Malacostraca > Decapoda > Varunidae > Eriocheir > Eriocheir sinensis. The sequence continues at coordinate 29,740 of NW_026110671.1, forward strand.
CGTTTTCTTTATGGAGTGGCTATTTCTTTTTAGTAGTCAGCGCGTGGGCTTGGGAAATACTGGCAGGGGAATAGCATATAGTCGTGAATGTTGTAGTGGTAAACATCTTCCTCGGCTCCTACGAGACACACAGCCTAAGCTCACGTTTTTACCAGCGGACGGGATGAAAGAATGAAGATGCTGGTTAAGTCTTGCATAATATAGTAGAGTAGTTACCTCTCAAGTATAGCATCAAAGTTCAGTAGTAGATGGTGTAGTAGTAAGTCTTTCCCTCGGTTACTACAAGACACATCACCTCAGCTCACATGATTACCAGCGAAAGGGATGAAAGAATGAAGATGCTGGTCAACTCTTGCATAGTATAGTGGAGTAGTAAACCTTTCCCTCACTAGTACAGCATCAAAGTACAGTAGTAAATAGTGTAATAGTTAGCCTCTTCCTCGGTTACTACAAAACACACCACCTAAGCGCACGTTTTTACCAACGAAAGGGATGAAAGAGTGAAGATGATGGTTAACTCTTGCATAGTAGATACAACTCGCCACGGAGAGAGGGGGAGAGAGGGAGAGGGAGAGAGGGAGAGGGAGAGGGACCCCGCCTCCTCCTCCTCCTCCTCCTCCTCCTCCTCCTCCTGAACTCAGTCTCCCCCCACGCGTAGGTTACCAGTAGCGTAAGTTAAGGGTAGTAATTTCCTCTTATTTCTCTCTTTACTGTAAAATTTCCATGTCCCTTTCTTCCTTAAAGGTACATGGTGTTCTCTTTTAACTATTTCCTGCCGGCACGTTGCCGGAGGGAGAGGTGGGTGGGGAGGAGCCTTCATCTATTCTGTCCTGTTATACCACACGTAGCTTACTAGTAGTAGCGGTAGTAAACAGACACCCTCGCCATAAACCGATAGGTCTTCTGGTGTCTGTTCTTCCTATGTATTCCTATGTATTCCTCCTCCTCCTCCTCCTCCTCCTCCTCCTCCTCCTCCTTCTCCTCCTCCTCCTCTCTCTCTTCCTCTTCTTATGCTCACGGTCATTTCGTTACTTCTCTTCCTGCTCCACGCTACCCCTGATCCACTCCTCCTCCTCCTCCTGCTCCTCCTCTCTTCCTCCCTCCTCTTTTACTCACGGCCGTTTTCCTCAAGTTTCTCCTGGTTTCCTCCCTTTTCTTTCCTTCCTTCCTTCCTTTCCTTCCAGTTCGTGAACACGCGCGCTCACAGTTTTTAGGGCAGGCGGCGTGCTTATGAAGGCTGTCAATTATGAGGAAGCCTGTGATCTCGAGTTAAAGAACGAGGAGCGGGAAAAGGGTAGGTAGAAAGAGGAGGAGGAGGAGGAGGAGGAGGAGGAGGAGGAGAAATACAAAGCCTGCGTAGTAACAAAGAGGTTATCCTAGTTTAGTATTGAAGGTTATTGTGCGAAGTTCCACTGTTTAAAAAGACGGAAAAGGTTCAAGCCAGCTGACAGACCACTGCTCCCCACAACACATTCTCTCTCTCTCTCTCTCTCTCTCTCTCTCTCTCTCTCTCTCTCTCTCTCTCTCTCTCTCTCTCTCTCTCTCTCTCTCTCTCTCTCTCTCTCTCTCTCTCTCTCTCTCTCTCTCTCTCAAATATAGTGAAAACAATGGATGGTATTTTTCATTACAGTTAAGGTGAAGCCGAATAAGAAATTCTGTTCTTCAACACACACACACACACACACACACACACACACACACACACACACACACACACACACACACACACGCCGCTTGTACGTATACGCTCCTCGTGAAAAATTTCCGGTGTCGTGGAGGTCGTTAGAAGCCGGAGTTGTGGCCGGGCGAAAGGAGCGCCACAATATTACCTGTTTTCTTCCTTCACCTCGTGGCCGCGCGCTGCATCGCCTGCCTTCGCCCTTTGTTGAGGGGTCACGCCGGGCCGCTGCCTTGCTTTACCATGAAGGAAACGAACGCTGGGTCTTGAGTATAGAATGATACACTGGTGGCAGCGCTTGGAGATCCTTGTCCTGTGAGGTTTATTGGTTTTTACTTGCTCTTTTGTTCCGTCTTGCATTGCCTCCCTTCGCCCTTTGTTGAGGGTTCACATCGTGCCGCTGTCGTGCTTTACTACGGAAAAAACGAGCGTTGTGTCTTCAGTGTGGGACGATACACTGGTGGCAGCGCTTGGATATCCATGTCTTGTGAGGTGTATTGGTTTTTACTTGTTCTCCTTTTTCGTCCTGGATCACCTCCCTGCACCCTTTGTTGAGGGTTCACGCCGGGCCGCTACCTTTCTTTACTACGGAGGAAACGAGCGCTGGGTCTTGAGTGCGGTATTTTATATTAGTGTTACCCTGACAACGCTTGGATCCTTGTCCCGTCAGATGTACTGCTGGCGTTATGCTAATCTTCTGTGATGTATTGTTCTCTTTACTTAAATCTGATATCGTAATGGTGACTCTTGTAGTGCAATTCTTAAAGGCAGTGAAGAGGATCGTGTCAAACCGAGGACATGGGTTCGAGTCACACCGAAGGACGATGACAATTTTCAACCATCGCCAAGTGTCAGAAGATTACCTTCATGCTGGCCAGGTCCTCAGTCAACACTAGCTGCAGCGACTTCGTTCAAGTGGAGCACCGGGGGGTCAGCATGGGCCAAACAAGTCATACATCACGGCAGCCACTTAAAATAAAATTCGCCTGCACCACTAACGGACTCAGGTCGTCCAAGAGGCCCCTCTAGAGTGCCTACCGATGCTAATGGCAGCACCTAAGAAAAAATGGTGTTGAATACCTTTCCTATGGCTCTGGCTTGTGACCTAAGTCCAGCACGTGTTCTCAGTAATTGCTCTGCTTGTATTGGTGGTGGTGGTGGCGGTTACCCGTTCAAGGCAGTCGTGTTCGTGTGTAGTGTTGCGTCTTTATTTCCTCGTTGGATATGCGGCGAAACTTCATTTTAGTGACGAATCAAAACTGTCACCCTTTTCGTAGCGGCACATAAAGTTTTGGTATTGGAAGTGATGGCAATGGGGTCGTATTGGCATCAAGGGCAAGCTATTCATTCCCCGGCTTGATCTGTGACATTCCTCGTGCCCCGTGTGGCTGGGATGCTGTCAGGCTCTGGAGATGCCACGTCTTTGGGGTGTCAGGGATCCATAAGCTTTTGATCTCCGCGACGCGTATCAGTGAAGGCTGCAGAGACATTGCATACCGAGATCAGAAGCCGAGATGTCCCAGGGAGTCATTTGTGCTTCCTCTCTCCCCCTCCCTCTCTCCGTCTCCCATCTTCATCGTTTTAATTCCTTTTCTGTCTTCGGTAGATTTGCAAAACCGGCACTTTTCATCCTTTTGGTTAATTGTCAGTCTCCTGTATTTTAGATTTCAATTTATATCCATTTCTCTCCCTGTCCTTCATCCATTTAATTCCTTTTCAGTTTTCAGTGTCTAATAATTCTACTGATATGCATTGCTGTTCCTCTTATATTTCTCTTGATATGCATTACCGTCACTCCCTTTCATCTCTCATCTCTTCATCTTTCATCTCTTCATTGTCTTATATTTCTTCTGATATTTATTAATGTCCCTCTTTTTCATCTTTTTAATTGTCTTTCTGTCCTCATTGTCTCAGGTTTCAAGTGATATTCATTAAACCTCTCTTCTCCATGCTTTTGATTCCCTTTCAGTCCTCAGTATTTTCTATTACACTGATATTGCTGTTCCTCTCTTGTATCGTTGTATTCCTTTTCAGTGCTCAGCTTCTTATTTTTCAACTGGTATATCCATGGTTGTCCCTCGTCTTCTAACTCTTAATCCCTTTTCAGTCTCCAGTGTCTTAGATTTCAATATCCATTACTGTCCCTCTTCTTCACTTTTTTTAATTCCTTTTCAATCTCCAGTGTCTTAGATTTCAATATCCATTACTGTCCTTCTTCTTCACTTTTTTTTATAATTCTTTTTCAGTCTTCAGTGTCTTAGATTTCTACTATCATTACGGTTCTTGCTGTGTACAGGGATAACATTGCAACCTTTTTTTTTTCTTTAATTGAATTTAAGTTTTTCGATTCGTTTATTTTTTCAACTTCGTAGCCAATTATCAAATATCCATTCCCCAGAAATAGAAGAAAATATTGAAAATTGTTTTAAAATGAAAATGCTTATTCTCATCTGTTTCACGGCAATGAAAATTAATGTTACGAACTCATATAAAGAAAAGCCATTTGTAGATTTATTTTTTTAGAGGAAAGGAAACAACTCAAGGACAAAAAATAATTGAGAAAAAGAAAAAGCCCGCCAACGACTGCCCCTTTAAAAGACAGTATAGATGATGGATTATAATAAAGTCACGAAATGATAAACTTGTTTCGAGTAAAGCCACAAATTTTCATATAAAAACCGAAGTTAAGAAGTAAGAACCACCAATATTTATACGAAAACACGAATTTCAGAAGTAGGAGAGGAGGACAAATTTCCCCGTGCAGTAATCAGGATGAACGAGGAATATATTCAAGCCTCGCGTTCTTAAGACAAATTGGAGGTAATAAGTTTGCACGCCTTGACTGACTAGACGTCGCGGCTGCTGAGGCTGAGCAGGATAAACACACCGCGCCGAGGAGCACCCAGGACGCGGCGGCGGCGAGGAAGAGACGCGTGTTCTTGTGTGTGTGTGTGTGTGTGTGTGTGTGTGTGTGTGTGTGTGTGTGTGTGTGTGTGTGTGTGTTTCCGTTGACACCCACGAAGATGATGTGAGGAATTGTAATGATGGAAATGAATGGGACTTTTCTTCTTCTTCTTCTTCTTACTCTTATTCTTATATTAGTTTTGCTATTGTTATTGTTGTTGTTCTTCATTTTCTTTTTCTTATTCTTCCTCTTCTTCTCTTCTTTTTCTTTTTCTTTTTCTTCTTCCGTTTCTTCTTTGTCGTCTTCTTCTTCTTCTTCTTCTTCTTCTTCTTCTTCTTCTTCTTCTTCTTCTCTTCATTTAACGTCCTTATTATCTCTCATGGGGCTGGACGGGTTGATGGGACGAAGAGAGTTACGTTCAGTGGGTAGATATGGCACTTAAAAAGGGACGGTAAAGTTATGTAAAAAGGGCGTACACAGTGTTAGTATTTGTAAGATGCGGTAACTAAGAGTCTTGAGTATGGGCGCTGTGCATAAACTGAGTACTTGTAGAGATGAAAAGCGTCTTGTTCAGTGGGTAGATATGGCACTTAGAAGGGGACGGTTAAAGTACGTAAAAAGGGCGTACACGGTGTTAGGAGATGTACGATGAGGTAACTGAGAGGCTCGAGTATGCATAGACGCCGTGCATAAATTTCTTCGGACTCTTGGCACGAGGTGTGAGGGAAGGGAGTAAGATCGGTATTGTCCATGGAGGTAGAATTGGTGGAGTCGACATCAGCCCAATTAAGTGAATCCGCCCGAGCTATCATTTTTACGGCCAGGTGTCAGGTGTTGTCAGGTCAGGCTCCCTCTTAATGGGCTCGGCCAGGCTCGCCCACCCCCATCTTTTGGCCGTAAATTTGACAGTTCGTCGGCTTCACCTCAATGAATGGGATTAGCGGGCCGTGTCGACTCCACCGATTCTACCTCCATGGTATTGTCAGACGCTTAAACTCCACATGTCAACTACTTTCAAAGACCAAAAAGGAGGTCAGTCGGGTTAAATGGGTGTTTTCTAAGTTTCATGGAACAGAGGAAGGGTTAGACTACCAACAGGGTCATAAATCTACCCCTGGAGATGCCCCAAACTCCTACGAATGGCTAATCAAGTGAGTTTTTTGGGGTTCACAGTACGGAGGAAAGGTCAAACTACCACCCAGGGTCATAATTTTACCCCTGACTGTGCCCAAAATTCCTACGAGAGGCTAGTTTTTTGGGGGTTCACAGTACAGAAGAAGGGTCAGACTACCGCCAGGGTCATAAAACTACCCCCGTTAATGCCCCAAACTCCTACAAAAGCCTAGTCAAATGAGTGTTTTTAGGTTCATGATACAGAAGAAGGGTCAGACTACCACCAGGGTCATAAAACTATTCCTGGAAATGCCCAAAACTCCTACGAAAGCCTTGTCAACTGAGTGGTTTTAGGTTCATGATACAGAAGAAGGGTCAAACTCCCACCAGGGTCATAAAACTACCCCTGTATATGCCCAAAACTCCTACGAAAGCCTTGTTAAATAGATGTGCTTGGGCGCCGAAATGTTTCAGAATACGGAATTATGCGTGTGCAAGCTCCTGTATTTCCTGAGCGAGGCGTTGGCTGCGTCGTGGCTGGGCAGAGACTTGGCGAGTGTTGCCGAGGGCCTGGGCTGCCCGCACGGGGTGTTTGTGGCTGTTATGGCTGGGTGTGGCGGGCAGGAAGAGGCGGTCAGTGCGGGATGCAACGTAGCCAGAAGAAGAGGAGTTAGCGTGGGATATTCAGTAATGATTGGGTTTGATTTAGTTAAGTAATGATATAGACAGATAGATAGATAGATAGATAAATATATAGATAGAGGGATATACAAATTTTCATTGGAGGCTGTATTTAGTAGACTCTCTCTCTCTCTCTCTCTCTCTCTCTCTCTCTCTCTCTCTCTCTCTCTCTCTCTCTCTCTCTCTCTCTCTCTCTCTCTCTCTCTCTCTCTCTCTCTCTCTCTCTCTCTCTCTCTCTCTCTCTCTCTCTCTCTCTCTCTCTCTCTCTCTCTCTCTCCCCAATATAGTGAAAACAATGGATGGTATTTTTCCGTACCGTAAAGGTGAAGCCGAATAAGAAATTCTGTTATTCAACACACACACACACACACACACACACACACACACACACACACACACACACACACACACACACACACACACTCTCTCTCTCTCTCTCTCTCTCTCTCTCTCTCTCTCTCTCTCTCTCTCTCTCTCTCTCTCTCTCTCTCTCTCTCTCTCTCTCTCTCTCTCTCTCTCTCTCTCTCTCTCTCTCTCATTCACACCCGACCTCTGCTGAGAGAAGGACGTGACCTCACCCCGCTGCGCTCCACAACATCGCTTGCCCTGTGTTTTCGTCGTGCTCTTGGGATTGCGTTTGTGTGTTCTCGCTTGTGGACCTTGTGTGTTGCCTGTGATTTCCCGACACGTGTTTGGTGTGCGTTCGCTTGTGGTTTCTGCCTGTGGTTGCCTCTGTGATTTGTGTTTCCGGTGTTATTGCGTGTGATCTGGCTGTTTCCGGGTGTTCTGCGTGGGTTTCAGAGTGATTCAAGTGTGTTGTGTTTCCGGTGTTTTTGCGTGTGATTCGGCTGCTTCTAAGTGTACTGCGTGGGTTTCAGAGTGTTTTGAGTGTGCTGTTTTGTTTCCGGTGTTTTTGCGTGTGATTTGGCTGTTTTTCGAGTGTTCTGCGTTTCGAGTGTGTTGTGTTTCCAGTGCTTTTGCGTGTGATTTGGCTGTTTATAGTGCTCTCCGTGGGCTTCAGAGTGTTTTGAGTGTGCTGTTGTATTTCCGGTGTTTTTGCGAGTGACTTGAGGGTGTTTAGTCGTGCTTATGCTTGGGTTTCTGAGTGTTTCGTGTGTCCCGAGTGTGACTTTGTGTTCCCGAGTGTCTCACGCGTGATTTGGGTGTGTCGACAACCCACCCTTTGAATTCCCTGAGGATTCAATCTGCTCCTCCTCACTACACCCTCTTTAAATCCCCAAGAGGATTAACACTTCCTACACCCCTTTCCCTCACCTCACCTAAGCCCCCCCCACCCTCGCTCACCTCACATCCCTTTTGCTCCTCCTCATCCCCTAGAGGATTAGCCCTTCCTACTCCTCCCTCACCTCCACATATTTCTAAGCCCTCCCCCCCTCACTCACCTTACCTCACATCCTATTTACCCATCCCTTCACCCACCTTACCTCGCCTCTTTCTTAACCTTCTTGTTCTCACACACCTCACTCACCTCACATCCCTTCCTACTCCTCTCTCCCACTTACCTCCTTTCCCAAACTCCCTCTCACTCATCTCACCTATTTCCTAACCCTCCTTGATCTCACACACCTCACTCACCGCCTCCCTTTCCCCCTCTTTACTCACCTCACATCCCTTCCTACTCCTCCTCTCTCCCACCTCACCTATTTCCTAACCCTCCTTGATCTCACACACCTCTCTTTCCCCCTCTTTACTCACCTCACATCCCTTCCTACTCCTCCTCTCTCTCACTTTTCCTCCATTACTAAACTACCTCTCACACACCTCACCCCCTTTCCTAATCCCCTTCACTCTGTGTTTTTATCTCTTTCAGTTCATCTAAGATGGCGCCTAAGAAGTGCAGTACTTGTAACGGTAGCTTCTCAGCTCACTTTTTTACAGGGCGTTCTGCTGTCTGTCGACTGTGTCTCTCCAGGCAGCATCTCGAGACAAGACTGCAGGAGCAGGAAGAGAAGATGGAAGAAGGCCAGAATAAAATAATAGAGCTTTCTCTCACCAGGCAACATATCGAGACAAGACTGCAGGAGCAAGAAGAGAAGATGGAAGCAGGCCAGAATAAAATAATAGAGCTTTCTCGCACTGTTGCCTCCTTGCAGGAATTCATCCAGGCTAACGTTGCTGTGGTGCCAAACCCTTCTCCAACCGCCCCCTTGCCCTCAGCGGTACCGTCGACACCAGCGGACAACACCACGCAACGGGAGGATGCTAGTGGCACCGACTTCACCGTCGTGAATGGAGGAGCCAAACCAGCCAGACAAGCGATTTATCCTGTTCATTGCTTCAGCAGGTTTGCCATTCTGGAGGAGGAGGACGAGCAGGAGAGCACCTTCCTGGTGGGTGACTCCATGATTCGCCAGCAGGTCGTTGAGTTCTGCGGCAGAGTTCCTCGTCGAAGACGGAACTATTGCTATCCTGGTGCTGGGATCGACGACATAACTGCTGCTCTTGAGGAGATCTCCCCCCAGGCTACTAATGATTCACTGTTTGTTATTCACACAGGTACGAACGACGTCACCACGACCCGGTCTGAGGAACTCCTGGAGAAGTACCGTAGGCTCATCCAGCAGTATAAGACTAAATCCCCTAACATTTTGATTTCAGGAGTTCTACCACGGACTTGGGCGGAGAGCGACTTTTTCAGTAAGGCCTTCAGCCTAAACAACCGCTTACAGACTCTTTGTAGGGAGCTTGACGTGGAGTTCCTAAACGCATGGGACAATTTCTATGGACAAAATGACCTCTTCCACAGGGACGGATTGCACCTTTCTCCCATCGGGGCAGCCAGATTCGGAAGGCTCCTCAACGAAGCAGTGCGTGTCATCCGAGCAAAAAACGAGTCACGGCCACGCCCCTCCACCCCGCCCGTGTAAATAGACGCTGTGCATCGCAACAAACCCGTAACCGTGATCCCGCAAGTACCACCACCTCTATTACCAAGCCTCTAGATAACTTACAAATCCTTAGTTTCAATGCGCGTAGCCTAAGAAACAAATTTGATGAACTGAGATGTCTTGCTTTAACAGAAAATTTTGACATAATTGCTATAACCGAAACATTTATCGACACCACAAATATTGATTTAAGTTCCGAATACAACATAGATGGCTACAGACTCTTCAACAAAGATCGTGTAAACCGTAGAGGCGGTGGCGTCGCCCTTTATGTCAAAAGCTATTTGCAACCCACTGACAAAACACCGGAAAACAGTAAAGTTGAACATTTGTGCGTGCGAGTAAACATTGCAAAAGTCAATTTAAATATATCTGTCACCTACAGACCTCCCGGGCAATCACTCGATGACGACCTTGAAATGTACAGCGTCTTAAGGCAGTCACTTAATAACAGCGACTCACTGATATTAGGAGTCTTTAACCTCCCCCATATCGACTGGGCGACACTGTCAGGTACAGAAGGCGAGTCACATAGAATGATCGAATTTCTAGAAGAAAATTATCTAAGCCAAATGGTTTCTGAGCCAACTCGTCAAAATAATAAACTCGACCTTGTTATAACGACCCAAGATAACCTAGTCAGTAGTGTCACGGTAGGAGAACACCTCGGTTCTTGCGATCATAAATTAGTGCGCGTCGACATTAAAGCTCAATCATCAGTGACTGAAAATAAAGTAAAGGTGCCCAATTTCAAAAGAGCTAACTTCGTAGAAATCCGACAAAAACTAACAGAAATACAACTATCAGATGACGGCAACGTAGAGGAAGCCTGGCTAAGCCTTGAAAATCACTTACTCACTCAGCAGAACACATTCGTCCCCTTGTGCGAGAAGCGAATTAACACTAATAAAAGCCCACCGTGGTTTAATAGCGAAATTAAACAATCAGTCAGTGAGAGAAAATTGTTTTACAGGTTAAAGAAAGAACAAAGCACGCCCGAAAACATTAGACTTTATAATGATGCCAGGCGACGAGTAAAAAGACTAGTAGGTCAGGCAAAGCGTAGATATGAAGAAAATATTGCAGCCAACTGTAAAAATAATCCGAAATCTTTCTTCAGTTACATAAATAACAGAAAGGCGATCAAAAGTGGTATTGGACCTTTAACAAACAGCGACGGTGCACTAGTGACTGACAGCCAACACATTGCAAACCTCTTAAACAATTACTTTTCCTCGGTGTTTAATACTAACAGTCTTCCTCTCGCTACCACCAACACCAGTACTATTGTAAATCTCGAGCATGCATTGTCTAATTTTGAAATAACAACCGATGAAGTCCTTAAAGCTCTCCATTCACTTAAAACAAATAAAAGTCCTGGACCTGACAAAGTATATCCAACTCTGCTGAAAGAAACAAAGAGCGAAATACTCTCCTCCCTCACAACCGTATTCAATATGTCGTTGCGACAAGGCATCGTCGCTTCAGATTGGAGAAAGGCTAACGTGACACCGATTTTCAAGAAAGGAGATAAAAAAGTACCAGGTAATTACAGGCCCATTAGTCTAACTTCGGTTGTAGGTAAGCTACTTGAGGGCATAATTAGAGACAAAATTGTGAGTTACCTTGAAAGCCACTCATTGATTGGTGACTCACAACATGGCTTCCGAAACAAAAGATCCTGCCTATCAAACCTATTAACCTTTTATAACGACCTCTTCACTGTTTATGACGTAACCAAATCACTGGACGTAGTCTATCTTGATTTCCAGAAAGCGTTTGATAAAGTCCCGCATCATAAATTACTTTACAAATTAAAGCAAATAGGTATTGACGGTCAATTAAACCAATGGATCGCGAATTGGTTGAGCAACAGACAACAAAGAGTAGTGATTGACGGATTTAACTCAGAGTGGGCGCCTGTCACTAGTGGCGTCCCTCAGGGCTCGGTCCTTGGCCCAGTGCTCTTCATTATTTACATCAACGACGTGGATGTTGGACTCAATAACCGCATTAGTAAATTTGCAGACGACACAAAGATTGGTAACTCGGTTCTCACTGACGAAGACAGGCAAAGCCTCCAAGAGGATTTGCACAAAATTTCAGCTTGGTCGGATAGATGGGAGATGCCCTTTAACGTAGACAAGTGCCAGGTCCTTCAAGTTGGAACGAGGAATAAGAAGTTCGAATACGAAATCCGCGGCGTTAAACTCAAAAGCGTTCAATGCGTCAAAGACTTGGGGGTCAAAATCTCGTCAAACCTCAAATTCTCACAGCAATGCATCGATGCAGCAAATAAAGCGAACAGAATGTTGGGCTTCATTAAAAGAAACTTTGTATTCAAGAATAAAGATGTAATACTCCCGCTCTACAACAGTTTAGTCATACCCCACTTGGAATATGCGGTACAGTTTTGGTCCCCACCATGCAAAGGATATTGCTAAATTAGAAGGTGTTCAGCGTCGGGCAACGAAAATGATCCCTTCCTTGCGCAACAAATCCTACGAAGAAAGGCTTTCTACCCTTAACATGTTCTCTCTTGAGAAACGTCGCCTTCGAGGAAAACTGATCGAATGTTTTAAAATACTTAATGGTTTCACGAATGTAGACAGATCAACATTGTTTATGATCGATGACACTCTGCGCACGAGGAACAATGGCGTAAAACTCAGATGTAGACAAGTAAATTCAGACTGCACCAAATTTTTCTTCACCAACGTTGTAGTGCGAGAATGGAATAAGCTTCCACCATCAGTGGTCCAGTGTAACACGATTGACTCCTTCAAAAATAAGCTCGACCGTCACTTCCTTCAACTTAATATCAACTAGAGTAGAAATGCAACGTTTTGGAGTCTTCTGATTAATGTAAAATCACTTAGGTTTAAGGACAGACCACCAAGTCTGGACCATGGGGTCTGTGTGGTCTGATTTTCTATGTAAATCTATGTAAATCTCTCTCTCTCTCTCTCTCTCTCTCTCTCTCTCTCTCTCTCTCTCTCTCTCTCTCTCTCTCTCTCTCTCTCTCTCTCTCTCTCTCTCTCTCACACACACACACACACACACACACACACACACACCCGTCACCCGTCACATCCCTTCCTCTCCACCCGTTCCTCTGCCTCCTGTACACTGTTCCTTCCTTCTCTTTCATCCACTTATCGTTGTACTCGCTCGGCAAGCTTTTGGAAAAGTTCTCTGTTCTTTCTTGACTATTAAGTTGAGTTTGTTCTGGCAGTGTCCTTCACGGCCTTTTACGCTCCCTTTTTCCGGCTGCCGAGGGTGTTTGCAGGAACCTGAGCGGGGACTGAGTGAACTGCCGCTTTCTTATTAAACATTTCGGCACCGAGGCAAACACATGCATATTTGGCAGGCTTTCCAAGGAGTTTGTGGGCATTTCCAGGGATAGTTCTATGACCCTGGTGGGAGTTTGACACTTCTTATGCACCAGGAATTAACCTAAAGAAACACTCATCTCACAAGGCTTTTATAGGAGTTTTGGGCCTTTCCAGGGGTAGTTTTATGAGCCTGGTGGTAGTTTGACCTTCTTCTGTATAATAAACCTAAAGAAACACATTTGACAAGGCTTTCGTAGGCGTTTGGGACATATCCAAGGGTGGTTATATGACCGTGGTGGTAGTTTGACCCTTCTTCTGCACCATAAACCTAAAGAAACACACATATGACTAGCCTTTCGTAGGAGTTTGGTGCATTTCTAAGGGCAGTTTTATGATCCTGGTGGTAGTCTGACCCTTCTGCACCATACACCTTAAGAAACACTCATTTCACAAGGCTTTCGGAGGAGTTGTGGGCATTTCCAGAGGTATAGTTTTATCATCCTGGTGGTAGTCTGACCCTTCTTCTGCACTATGAACCTAAAGAACCACTCATTTGACAGGGCTTTCGTAGGAGCTGTGGGCATTTCGAAATGTAGTTTTATGACCCTGGTGGTAGTTTGACCCTTCTTCTGCACCATGACCCTAAAAAAACACTCATTAGAAAATTAGAACCCGACTGATTTGCTTTTTGGCCTTTGGAAATCGTTGATGTGAGAGGTGGAAGCGTCTGGCAATACCGACCTGAGGCTGCCGCTGTGTGTGTGTGTGTGTGTGTGTGTGTGTGTGTGTGTGTGTGCTGCCATGGCCCGCACCAGCTACATACCTCTTTTGTTTCTTTTTTAGGAGCAGCGAGTAGCGGGCTTTTTTTTTATTATTGTTTTCTTTTTTTGTGTGCCCTTGAGCTGCCTCCTTTGTTGTAAAAAAAAAAAAATATTACTTGCTTCCCTCTGCACTACATGTTAAGTCTGTCCTATTTCCCGTCCACCTCTGTCCACTAGACTTTTCGTACTGTGACACATTTTCTGATCAAACGCTACCCTCCCTGGTGTGCTATTTGGCTGCCTTTTGATCGTACTAAGAGTGGGGCGTCAATTGTTCCCGGTCCGTGATTAATATTGTCCGCTTTCCGTTTTCTTTCCGTTTAACAGTTAGTAGAATTTGCCTCCTGTCGTCGGTAGTTCCATTGACATTTTGTAATTTATTTTTGTTTTGTTTTTGTTCTGTTTCTGGGCTATTGATCACTTTTTTTTTAATTCCGTTCTTGTTTTCTTGCAGTTTGACAGTTAGTAGAATCTGTCTTCTGTCGTCGGTAGTTCTATAGACATTTGTGATTTATTGCCGTGTTTTTTTTGTTCTGTTTCTGGGCTATTAATTACTTTTTTTTCCTTTCTCTTTTCGTTTTCTTGCACTCTAACAGTTAACAGAATTTGCCTCTCGTCGTAGGTCGTTCTGTAGACATTTGTAATATATTTGTTTTTTGTTTTTCTCTTCTCGGGTGCCTTTTCGTACTGATCCCATTTTCTTCGACACTTAATATTATTTTCCACTAACAGTTTCCTTCCTGGCAGTCACTCGCTCGTGCCGTGGACATTTATAACTTTTTCTGTAATCTTGTTCTGTTCCTGTGCCCTTTTTTGCATTGATCACATTTTTTTCGATACTTTATTATTTCCACTTCAGTAATTTCCTTCCTGGCAGTCACTCGCTCGTGCTGCTAACTTATATAACTTTTTCCCGTGTGAATGAAGTTTCCTCGTGTGTTCAAACTTGCTTCTCGGGTACACTTCCCTAACACACTCGAGGACGTCCCTGGTGATGCCTCGGTCCCCGCCCTCCACGCCCCCTCGCCGCCACCAACACTCGCTGGGTCATGTTCTTAAACCTTTCGTCGCCCAAGCACATACACTTAACAAGGCTTTCGTGGGATTTGTGGGCATTTCCATGGGTAGTTTTATGACCCTGGTGGTAGTTTGACTAAGTTTCTGCACCATGAGCGTGAGGAAACACTGTTCTTTTTGGCCTTTTTAGATATGATTTATGTAAAGGAAGGGAACGTTTAAGAATACCGACCATATTATCAAGCCTTTCGGAGCCCAAGCACACACATTTAACAAGGCTTTCGTAGGATTTGTGGGCATTTCCATGGGTAGTTGTATGACTCTGGTGGAAGTTTGAAAATGTTCCTACGCCGTGAAATTAAAGAAACACTCACGGGGGACGTGTTTGACCTCATTTTTGGATTTTTAGAAGTGATTGATGGAAGGGAAGGGAGCGTCTAAGAACACCATCCCTCTATCTATCTCGCCCCGTCCTTAGCCTCAGCCGCTGCCCCCTCCCCTCCCCTGCAACGCCTCTCTCTCTCGTTCGCTAATATTTAGATGATCACTTCGAAATTTCTTTTACAGTCGAAGCCACATGTCAACCAGTTTTACATCCAATCTATACCACCTTTTCCTCTTCCTCCTCCTTCACTTCCTCCTCCTCCTCTTCCTCCTCCTCCTCCGCCTCGTCTTTTTTCTTTTCTTTTCTTCCTCTTTTTCTTCCTCTTCTTCTTCTTCTTCTTTTTCTTCTTCTTCTTCTTCTTCTTCTTCTTCTTCTTCTTCTTCTTCTTCTTCTTCTTCTTCTTCTTCTTCTTCTTCTTCTTCTTCTTCTTCTTCTTCTCCCTCTTTATCTTCTTGTTTTTCTTCCTCCTCCTCCTCCTCTTCCCTCTCTTTTTCTCTTTTCCTTGTTCCTCCTCCTCCTCCTGTGTGGCAGTTCGTTCGGTAGGGTTAAGAACATAACATAAGAACATAAGAACGCGGGAGTCTGCAAGAGGCCGGTAGGCCTGTACGAGGCAGCTCCTTTGACCCTAAGCTCCCGTGTATCTAACCCCACCTAATATCGCTGTCCATGAATTTATCTAGTCTATTTTTTAATGTGACAATTGTATTGGCACTCACCACATGACTGCTAAGCCTATTCCACTCATCCACCACCCTGTTAGTAAACCAATTTTTGCCTATGTCCCTGTTGAATCTGAATATATCCAGTTTAAACCCGTTACTTCGTGTCCTACCCGGTTCTCTTACCAACAAAACCTTATGAATGTCTCCCTTATTAAAGCCCTTCATTCATTTATAAACCTCGATCATGTCTCCACGCACCCTTCGCCTTTCTAGAGAATGCAAGTTTAACTGTTTGAGTCTTTCCTCGTATGGCAAGTTTCTCAACCCCTGAATCATCTTAGTCATCCTCCTCTGCACCGGGTTGACGCCACCATCATCATGCCTCCGCCCCAAAGCTTGGCTCCCCCGTTGAGGCTTCCGCGCGGCCTCGGACTGAGTGATGTGCAGCGAGGGAGTGGCGGGAGGAAACAAGGTGACTCTTCAGACCGTCTCCCTCTACACTTCAATTGGCAGTAGGGGAGGCGGTGGCCGAGTGGTTAGCGTGCGGGCGTGGTGTCCCCTTCTTAGTCAGCCGTTATTGATGTATTGCTGCACACACAAAATAATAATAATGAAATAAATAAATGGGTGAATTAATAGATAAATAATCATTGTGTTATTTACTCGTCTTGAAAAATATATTATGTTATGAAAAATATATATCCAAAGGGTGATAATAAATAGAGAAAATATAAATGCATGAAAGTAATGCTAGAAAGAGACGAAATAACAACATCCCGTAATTTCAAACCTTAGCAAGAATATTTAAACACACATTTATTTTATAACATTCGATTTGATGAACTTTGAAATCACACAGGTCCATATTCATCAACGCCTCGGGCTGCCGTTACGACTATTGCCCAAGGCCACGGAGAAGATTAACCGGGTTTTTATGAGTGTTGTTCCCTTTTGTGACGCTGAAGTCGTGTAAAACTATCACCGGGATCACAAAGCAGTTCGTGAAAGGTCCGTCAGCTTCTACGGGAGGCTTTTCAAACAGGCGAACTGAGTGAGGCGCCGACACGTTAAGAATGCGAGAGGAGAGTTTCAAGACGCCTCGCCACCCGAAACTGACCTCTTGACCTCTCGTTCTTTATCTTTTTTCCCGGAGCAGCGTTTAGCAGGCTCTCTTGTTTATGTTTATTTTCTTGCCTCTGAGCTGCCTCCTTCCCGGCAAAATAATATGATGACTCATGTGATCGGAACCGAAAAATACGTGTGCGCGCCGCAAACATATAAACGAACCAGCCAGTCATGTCCGCGGCGCCTGGCTTTGATTTGACACGTGACGGCGAGCGTGGTGACAGCCTTGAGTGGCGTCGCGTGGCTCGCTGCTGCGCCCGGCACTAACGTCAGCAAGATGCGATCACCGCCGTCTTTGCAGCTCTACCAGGGGAGTTCCAAGACCCTTCTCCACCCGATTGTCGGCTACTCTGTCAACTATTTGCGGGGTTGACTACAGCGGACTTTTTTTTTGTTTAATCTTTATTTCGCCCTTGAACTGCGGATTGATGCATTTGGTATTGTCTGCGGAGAATCACGGGATATCGCTGGAATGACATTGTGTCAAACCGGCAATCATTTCGTAAGACTGATTTGAGGCCTGTTACCTGCAGAGTGCGTGGACACCAACTCCAGCACGGTACCCAGAAGTCAATCTTTATCACTGGGTTGTTTTTGTAAGAGTTAACCCCGAGTGGAGGAGGCCGAGGGGACGCCCACATAGTTTGTGGATTGAGGAAATCAACAGATCCTGCCGGCAGGTACTTGGGACGGGAAGAGAACTACATAGGGACCTGCCCGGAGGAACCCGCGGGTTTGACGTCGTAGGGTGGGCGTGGCGACGCGCCCCCGGCTTATGCCCCAATTGACTGACTGATTATGCTCCCTCTTGTACTGTAAAAACATTAATATTCATGTACCTCATCTCCTCGTGGACTTGATGCTTAAAATCTTGTGATTGGCTATGAATGTTGCCCCTGCCTGCGTCAGACTCCATAAATAGCGTTACTTTCTACACCCGTGATTCTTGTATTCTGCCTGCGTCACAAAGGTTTGTACTCTGTCATGATTCTTGTGCCCTGCCTCCTCTAATACGATTCTTGTTCACTGCGTGCTCTGGTATGATTCTTGTGCCCTGCCTCCTCTGATATGATTCTTGTTCCCTGCGTGCTCTGGTATGATTCTTGTAACCCTTCTATTCTGTCATGATTCTTTCATCCTTGCTGCATCACACACGTTTTCATTCTCCTTTTCTGGCCATCCTTCGACAGACTGGCTTTTCAGTAACAATTATTCAGAAGACCAAGATCGCCCTTAGACATATCGAAGCCCAGTCTTGGTTTCTGTTTCTCAATATTTCCGAGGAAGGTTCACCAAGACTTGGCTGCGAGCATGTGGCAGCTGTGCCTCAAGAAACGCGGTGCTCCTCGGCGTCTAGCGTGACTCTGGACGATCAAAGGACGCCTGTAGTTTGCCTGACGCGGCCACTTTCCGTCCATTTAAGGGCCACGAGGAACACGGCTCTGCTTGCCGGTGTCTAGCGTGACTCTGGACGATCAAAGGACGCCTATAGTTTGCCTGACGCGGCCGTCCACCTTCCTCCCTTTTAAGACTAAGCAAATGTTTTACCTCGGGCGAAGGTTGGGGGTCAGAGCGCGTCATTAAGATCATTGCCTCGCCCCTCGCCCTATCCCCTCGACCCTCGACCCTCACCGCCACTCGCCCATTAAAGACCCAATTACTGCCTCCCCCCTCTGATAGATTAATAGAAATATATGAAATAGTAAATTGATGGCAAGATAGATAGAAAGATTCAAATATCGAGGAAGGTATAGATAGATGAATGTAGGTAGATAAATTACACACACACACACACACACACACACACACACACACACACACACACACACACACACACACACACACACACACACACACACACACACACACACAGGCTGGTGTTTGCCCGCCGTGCTGCAGCCTACGATATTGTCGTCATTGTTAGCTTTGCACTTAGTTCGTTCAACGTGTGCATTTATTTTTATTTTTATTATTTTTATTGCTGTTGTTATTGTTCTCTTGGTGTTCTTTGTTGGCATTCATTTTAGGTTTGTTTTTATTTTGTTGGCTTTGTTGTTGTTGTTGTTGTTGCTGGCTTTGTTGTTGTTGTTGTTGTTGTTGTTGGCTTTGTTGTTGTTGTTGTTGTTGGCGGTGGTGGTGGTGGTTATGATGATGGTGGTAGTTTGTTTTCTTCTTTTCCTTGTTTTTCTTCTTCTTTATCTTCCCTTTTCTTGTTCTTGTTCTTGTTGTTCTTGTTTTTGTTCTCGTTTTTGTACTTCTTTTTCTTCTTCCATTTGTATTTTTCCTTCGTTTTCTTCTTTTTATTTTTTGTTTCTTTTCTTTATATTTTCTTTTATCACCTCACTTCTCATCTTCTTGCTTACGTTTATGGCTCCCCGTTCTGCGTCATCATAACACACACACACACACACACACACACACACACACACACACACACACACACACACACACACACACACACACAAGTCTATGTATACACAAGGTCTTCGTTACATAGAGGCGGAGCGGCGTGGGTTTCAGATTTGAGACTCGATAGATTGCCACTTTTGCTACACTGTTGTTGCTTGTCCCTCCTGCTAAGAACTCCAGTGGAAAATATTTCTCTTCTCCCACAAAACAGTCCATGCATAACCCAGCAACTTCTCCGAGAGGAATTTTGAAACAGGCGAAGTCAGATGCCGACACGTTAAGAATACGGCTTGAATCAGGGACGCGCACTCAGGGTCACGGCGCTAAGAACAGACCGTCAACAAGTGCCTGTAGGGAGTCCAGTAGCATATATAGAAGACCTTAGATCCGTGTTTATAGTCGTGTTTATTTTTCCGTCCGAACATATCAGGTAAATTTGACGTTGCAGTAATAGGACGTGAGTGACGCGCAATGCATGTCAAGCGTTGTGTTATTTGTTGACGTGTTTTTGATGCAGACGTAAATGACTAGCGCCTTTTATTTGTTTTGCTTCGTGCAGTGAAAATGACGCAATACGAGCAGTCTTTGTTTAATTGGTGGACGTTCTCTCTCTCTCTCTCTCTCTCTCACACACACACACACACACACACACACACACACACACACACACACACACACACACAGACACACACACACACACACACACACACACACACACACACACACACACACACACACACACACACACGCACGCACGCACGCACGCACCCGCACACACACACACACACACACACACACACACACACACACACACACACACCATATGTTAGACTTAGTCATTAGTGATGATGTAAACAATCTCATAGGTAGGGTGGATGGTGAACATGAATTTACTATTTCCCCAGTTCACAGGCTCATAACATTTAAATTATTATTGCCAATATGTAAGGTAACTAAGAACAGTTATTTTAGGAATAAGGTGGGTTTCTCTGCTGCTACATTTATCAGTGAAATTAATCAGACTTTTTATGATGAAATGACTGGAGAGTGTGATCACAATGATTTGTTATTTAAATGAAATTGTGTGAATTGTCTTACTGACATTTATAATGAGGTGATTAAGACACAATATAACAATGTGTGTCCGATCCTAGAGAAGGTCGTTACTGTCAAGGATAGATCTCCCTGGTTTAATGGTGAAATTTTGACACTGAAAAGAGAGAAACGACGCAAGGAACGTAAATGGAGAAATGAGGGATCTGTTGTGGGCTGGGAGGATTATAAAAATGTGAGAAATCGCTATAATGACTTGATAAGTAGGAGTAAAAGAAACTGTTATCATACTAAAATTCTTGAGGCAGGATCAGATATGATCAAATTATATCAACTTTTCAACAGTCTTACCGGTACTACTTTGAGAAGAAAGCTTCCCGATGGTCTCTGTGATAAAGATTTAGCGGATAACTTTTGTAATTTTTTCAAGAGTAAGATTATGAATATTGTATCGGAATTTGTGTACACACCTTTTATGCCTGTTGCTGATGTTGAGGTGGATTGTAGATTGCAGTGTTTTAAAATCATTAGGAAGGATGATCTTGTTCGACTTTTCAAGAAAGCTAAGAAAACATATTGTGCCAGTGACCCATTGCCTGTATTAGATATCATGGATGCAGATAATTTTCCTAGTTTCATGGATATGGTGCTAAGAATTGTCAATACTAGTATTTCTTCATGTAAATTTCCGGATTCTGAAAAGCGAGCTGTTATAAAACCAGTCTTAAAGGGAAAACTTGATTATCAAAATGTAAGCTCTTATAGACCAGTATCAAATTTGCCTTTTTGTCTAAGTTATTAGAGTATGCAATTATTGAGCAGTTGATGGAACACTTGGAGAAGGTCCATGTCTTGCCTGATAGTCAGTCTGCATATAGGCCAATATTTTCTACTGAGACTACTTTTTGTTCTGTTGTTAATGATTTACTAGAAATGATGGATGGGGGTAAATGTGCTATATTGGTTCTTCTAGATCTTAGTGCAGCATTTGATACGGTTGTTCATGAATTGCTTGTAAAAGACTTAAGGAACATTGGAGTGGTAGACAATGCGTTAAAGTAGAGTTATTTACAAACCAGAAGTTATTGTGTGCAAATTGGAAATTGTTTTTCTTCACATGAAGCTCTGACAAGAGGAGCTCCACAAGGAAGTGTGCTGGGACCTATTTTATTTTGTATATACACGATTAGTTTCTCCAGGATACTACAACAACATGGTGTAGGATTCAAGTTATTTGCTGATGACACCCAGTTCTACTTTTCCATCACTGATATTGAAAATACAAGTGCTAAGATCAATAGTGTTATTAAATCAGTCAAGGATTGGATGCATTATAAGCAATTGAAATTAAACGATGATAAGACTGAATTCATGCTTGTGGGGAAGGACACTACGTTATTTTGGTGACGGTAACATGATTATAGGTGGTAATGAAATTCATATTGTTGAAAGTGTTCGTGACTTGGGAGTGTTGTTGGATTCCAATTTGACACTGAAATGTCAGATAAATAATGTCGTAAGGATTGCCGGATATCACCTTAGAAATATTGCTTTTATCAAGAAATACCTGGATGAAGATTCTATCAAGAAATTGTTGATTAACAATATCATATCAAGAGTGGATTATTGCAACTCAATCCACTATAACCTGCCAAAGCTCCAATTAAGGAAATTACAGATGGTCTTAAATAGAGCAGCGAGATTAATCAAGGAACTCCACCACGAGAGAGAATTACTCCTGTTCTGATAGAGCTCCACTGGTTACCAATAAAAGCAAGGATAGTATTTAAGTTATGTGTTTTGACACACCAAGCTTTGATTACTGGCCGTCCACCGTATTTGAGAGAATTATTACACGATTATTACCAGGTGAAGGCATTAACACTCGCCGAGCCACTTCTGGAATCACACTTCATGAACCACAAAAGCACTGATTTGTTCGATGTATCTTAGCTTCGCAGCATTCTCAAGCGATCTCGCGTAATCACTTAACACAAATGATGCTGCAGGTCCTGCCAGTTGCCCGCGGGTAGTGACTTAGGAGGGGCACACGTGGTCCGTCTGCTCACTCTGCTGGGGAGGTGACCACCAGCGGGTCTGCAGACGACGCACAAGGTGCAGACGACGCTATTTCGTGACGTCACTGCAAAACCTCTATACTCGTAAGAACATAAGGGGCCATATTCTTAAAAATTTCGAGGTAATGATTCGTTTTAGGTCCGTGCCAGTATCTCATAATCTACTTTATGAAACATCACTATCTCTTCATATATCTTTTCTACAAACCTTCAACAGTCATGGAAACGCTTTGAAAATCCAATTCAAGGACTTTTTTTTTTACTCTTGAAAATAGGGGATAATGGTGTGGAGCTTAGTTGACCCCGCAGCCTACACTACCTCACCCGCCACGTTGGGTTTCTCCTCCTCCTCCTCCTCCTCCTCCTCCTCCTCCTCCTCCTCCTTTTCCTCCCTCTCGCTAGCTCCCCTTTCTTGACCTCAACCTCGTCGTCTTTTTCCTTTGCTATTTTATCCTCCTCCTCCTCCTCACGCGTGGGTCAGTGAAATGGGTATGCCTGGGAAAGGTAAACTGAGGTAACCTGCGTGCCACAATCGGTCCTGTGTCGTCGGCTGAGGGGGTCTGCTGTTACCTGCGCGGGGTCACGGGCCAAGGGGACGGAGGAGCGCGCAGGGGTAATGCGTAGGTTATCGTGTGACCTCCCCCCCCTTCACCCCTCGTCCCACCATCATCTTTGCCTTATACAGTGTTGCGTCCTGGTGTTTTTTCTTGTGAGTGTTTGACATATTGTTTTAAATGAGGGTTTGATAGTTTTATGCGTGTGTGTGTGGGTGGATGGGTTTTGGGGGGGGGGTTAATGGTTGAATGTAGGGAAGTGAGCCAGTCATGTATTAGCACAGGTATGAAGGGGTATACAGTAAGGTTAGGTTAGGAAGGTTAGGTTAGGTTAGGTGTGGGTTTTATGGTTGAGGGAAGATTGTGTGCTGATAGCGGAGACAGTAACAGGAGGAGGCAGGCAGATGTAGAAGTCACCCAACCAGCCAGGTATTAGTACAGGTGTGAATGGGGGTATACAGAAAGGTTAGGTTAGGTTAGGTGTGGGTTTTATGGGGGAGGGAAGATTTGTGCCTATAGCGGAGAGAGTAACAGGAGGGGAGGCAGGCAGAGGTAGAAGGAGTCACCCAACCAGCCAGGTATTAGCACAGGTATGAAGGGGGTATACAGAAGGTTAGGTTAGGTTAGGTATGGGTTTTATGGGGGAGCGTAGATTGTGTGCTGATAGCGGAGACAGTAGCAGGAGGGGAGGCAGGCAGAGGTAGAAGAGTCACCCAACCAGTCAGGTATTAGTACAGGTGTGAATGGGGTTTAAGGGCCATATTCTTAAACGTAAAAGAACATAAGAACGTAAGGAGTCTGCAAGAGGCCGGTTAGTCTATACAAGGCAGCTCCTGTAAGTCTAATCCCACCTTACCTCACTATCCATGTTAGATCGTTAAGTGGTTTGTTAGTTTGTTTGTTAATGGGTAGTCAAACAGCTGTATTACCGTTAGTTAGGTAGGTTAGTTAAACAGATAGTTTGATAGTTAGCTAAGCAGTTAGAGTCAGTTAGTTAACTTTACTATATTCTGTATTTATTTATTTATTTGTTTATATTATTTTGTTTATTTATTTTTATTTTATTTTGTTATTTTGTTTTTTCTTTTCCTTTTCTTTCTTTCTTTTCTTTTTTTCTATTTGTTTTCTTTTTCTTTTCTTTTTCTTTCTTTTTTCCTTTGTGTTTTCTTGCTGTTGGTTTTCTTTTTTGATGTTCTTTTTTGGTGTTCTTTTTTCCTATCATCCTTTTGTTGATGTTCGTTGGTCTGGGTGAGCCGCTTTCCTCCCAGAAGAGACCCGCCCATAATTTTGGAGATGTTGTTAGGGCCGAAAGGTGGATGATGTTTGTTTTATTTTATTTTCTTGATGTCGTTTTTTTCGTTCTTTTTATTGCTTTTGTTTTCTTTTTCGATGTTTTCCTGTTCTTTTTCTTTTTACTTCTTTTTGATGTTTTTTGTTGTTATTTTTTTCCCATCATCCTTTTGTTGATGTTCCTTGGTCTGGATGAGCCGCTTTCCTCCCAGAAGAGACCCATCCATAATTTTGGTGATGTTGTTTGGGGCCGAAAGGTGGATGATGTTTCTTTGTATTTCTCTTTTCTTGATGTTGTTCATTTATTTCTGTTGCTTTTCTTTTTCGATATTTTTTCTGTTCTTTTTCCATATTTTTTGGGTGTTCTTTTCTATATCATCCCTTGTTGATGTTCTTTGGTCTGGGTGAGCCGCTTTCTCCCCAGAAGAGACCCACCCATAATTTTGGTGATGTTAGTCAGGGCCGGAAGGTGGATGATGTTTGTTATATTTTTCTTTCCTTGATGTGTTTTTCTTTGTTTTTTTTATGTTCATTTATTCATATCATCCTTTTGTTGATGTTCTTTGGTCTGGGTGAGCCGCTTTCTCCCCAGAAGAGACCCACCCATAATTTTGGCGATGTTAGGGCCTAAAGGTGGATGATCTTTTTGTTTCTTTTCTTGATGTTTCGTTTCTGTATTTTCCATTTTTCTGGTGTTCTTTTTTTATTTTCCTTTTCTTTGGTGTTCCCATCGCGTGGATTGTCTACGACAGTATAACGAGCACCACAAGCCCGGGTTTATTTAGAGTTTGCTCTCCTAGGCAGACTGCCTACCACGGCTGACGACCTCCACCTGCCCGGGTTTATTGTTCGGAGTTTGCTCTCCTAGGCAGATTGCCTACCACGGCTGACGAGCTCCACCTGCCCGGGTTTGTTGTTCGGAGTTTGCTCTCCTAGGCAGATTGCCTACCACGGCTGACGAGCTCCACCTGCCCGGGTTTGTTGTTCGGAGTTTGCTCTCCTAGGCAGATTGCCTACCACGGCTGACGAGCTCCACCTGCCCGGGTTTGTTGTTCGGAGTTTGCTCTCCTAGGTGTATTGCCTACCACGGCTAACGACCTCCACCTGCCCGGGTTTGTTGTTCGGAGTTTGCTCTCCTAGGTGAATTGCCTCCCACGGCTAACGACCTCCACCTGCCCGGGTTTGTTTAGAGTTTGCTCTCCTAGGTGAATTGCCTCCCACGGCTGACGACCTCCACCTGCCCGGGTTTGTATAGAGTTTGCTCTCCTAGGTGAATTGCCTACCACGGCTAACGACCTCCACCTGCCCGGGTTTGTATAGAGTTTGCTCTCCTAGGTGAATTGCCTACCACGGCTAACGACCTCCACCTGCCCGGGTTTGTTTAGAGTTTGCTCTCCTAGGTGAATTGCCTCCCACGGCTGACGAGCTCCACCTGCCCGGGTTTATTGTTCGGAGTTTGCTCTCCTAGGTGAATTGCCTACCACGGCTAACGACCTCCACCTGCCCGGGTTTGTTTAGAGTTTGCTCTCCTAGGTGAATTGCCTCCCACGGCTAACGAGCCTCACCTGCCCGGGTTTGTTTAGAGTTTGCTCTCCTAGGTGAATTGCCTCCCACGGCTAACGAGCCTCACCTGCCCGGGTTTGTTTAGAGTTTGCTCTCCTAGGTGAATTGCCTACCACGGCTAACGACCTCCACCTGCCCGGGTTTGTTTAGAGTTTGCTCTCCTAGGTGAATTGCCTACCACGGCTAACGACCTCCACCTGCCCGGGTTTGTTTAGAGTTTGCTCTCCTAGGTGAATTGCCTACCACGGCTAACGACCTCCACCTGCCCGGGTTTGTTTAGAGTTTGCTCTCCTAGGTGAATTGTCTACCACGGCTAACGACCTCCACCTGCCCGGGTTTGTTTAGAGTTTGCTCTCCTAGGTGAATTGCCTTCCACGGCTTACGAGCCTCACCTGCCCGGGTTTGTATAGAGTTTGCTCTCCTAGGTGAATTGCCTTCCACGGCTAACGAGCCTCACCTGCCCGGGTTTGTATAGAGTTTGCTCTCCTAGGTGAATTGCCTACCACGGCTAACGACCTCCACCTGCCCGGGTTTGTATAGAGTTTGCTCTCCTAGGCAGATTGCCTACCACGGCTAACGAGCTCCACCTGCCCGGGTTTGTAGCCGGAAGATCTCCGGCACCTCCGTCGGGGCCCGGAGGGACGCCGAGGAGCCCTGCCTGGAGCCCTCCATTCCTGCCATGTTCGCCAGGGAGACCTTGGGCTCGCTGGCGCTCCACACCCCCGCCGAGGCGAGGATGCAAGAACTCGCTTCTTAAAACTACCAGACTGGATTATAAAATTAATCATAATTACTGTGAAGGCGCCGGTCACCGCGTTTATCGGTTCAGGGATGGAAGACCGACGGGCCTGGGAAACGCGCACAAGCATCCAAAGGAATCCTCGCGACGGCTCGCGACGCAGCATCCGTTTCCCTTTTCTTTCTCATTCCAATTTTTCTTTTTTATTATATTTTCCTTCTCTGATTGATTGATGGATTGATTTTACTTGGTAGGAATCTGCTCACCAATTAACACCATTCAGGTGTACATTGCACCCACACACCTGCCGAGAGAAAACACCAGTGAGAGTGGTGACGCTCACGAGGACGGCTCGCTAGAGTTTCCTAACATTCGCATCGGGGCCCACATCTCTTTAGTCGTCCGTCTCTTTATTTTTATCTTCTCTATTTCATTCTATTTCTCCCTTTCTTTCATCCTTGCTCTCCATCTATGAATTTATTTATTTAATTATCTCTCTCTCTCTCTCTCTCTCTCTCTCTCTCTCTCTCTCTCTCTCTCTCTCTCTCTCTCTCTCTCTCTCTCTCCACACACACACACACACACACACACACACACACAGCTTTCGTAGGCGTTGTGGGTATTGCCAGGGGTAGTTTAATGACCCTGGTGGTAGTCTGACCTCCTATCTGTACTATGGACCTAAAAAAACACTCATGAGAATCCGACTGATCTGCTTTGACCCCTGTGGAAAAAGTTGGTATGAGAGACAGAAGCGTCTGAGAATACCGGCCTAGGAGTTGTCATGTATAAGTCGAGTGTCCTCTTGTTGGGTTAAGGATATGCACTGTTAATTATTTATTCATTTATTGGCATCACAGGAGGCGGCTCAAAGACAAAACAAAACACATTCACTAAAAAAACACCAACCACTTCTCCCACAATCAGAAAACACTCACCATCATGTTTTTTTTTCTTTTTTTTTGTCTCCCTCTCCCATTTATATATTTATTTTCGCATCATAGCAGGCAAACATTAACACACAGCACACACAAAAAAAACGATAACCACTTCTCCCACCAGCAGAAAGCAGTCACCATAATGTGCTTTTTCTATTTTTTTTCTCCCATTTATCTAATTATTTTCGCATCACAGGAGGCAGCTCAAGGGTAACACAATAACACCCTCAAATAACTAAACCTCTTCTCCCACAATCAGCAAGCACTCACCATCATGTGCTTCTCTCCTTTTTTTCTCTCCCATTTATCTGTTTATTTTCGCATCACAGGAAGCAGCTCAAAGGCAAAACAATAACACACAAAAAGTCTGTCCACCACTTCTCCTCCCACAAACACACGAAAAAATGGCTGCCATCAAGTGCTTTTTCTCTTTTTTTCTTTTCTTTCATTGATTCATTGAGTTTTCACATCATAGGAGTTTCATTTGATGTTGATGAAAGTTCAGCATGCAGCTTTTTTTATTTATATTGCCATTGTGCGGAACTTATTCTATGAGTATGTCGGAAAAAATGACCGAACGGGTAAATGTTATGAAAGAGATGGGGAAGCAAAATGGGGTTCGATCCTTATGAGAAGAAAGTTTTATCTACGAATTATTGGGTCTGGATTAAAGTCTTCCCCCACCCCATCCGCTGCTTCCTCCTCTTCCTCCTTTTCTTCCTCCACTTACCCTCTTCTAGGTTCTATCTGTACACCTCTATATAGTTTCTCGTGGAAATACTACAAGAATACACAGTCGTTCCACGTACAGCATGATGACGTCACACTCTCATCTGACCTAAATCTAGGCTCGGGGGTTCGGATGAAAACAACAACAACTAAAAGTAAAGGGATGACTCATGTGTGACGAATATAATGCAAATAAAAGGTAGCGAAAACAAAGAACCTGATGTTAAGGGCCAGTCTTACAGTCCAGTACAGCACGCTTGTAAGCTCCCCAACCGAACACAAAACACGACGAAAATTACTTGTATAGTTTTTTTTTTTTTTTTCCTTACAGCAGAGGAGTCAGTTCAAGGGCATAAAAAAAGGTAACAAATGTGAAAAAAACACTATACAAGGAATTTTCGTCGTGTTTTGTGTTTGGTTGGGGAGCTTACAAACGTGCTGTATGTTTACGAAGGCGCGTCGCCTCCTCTGGCGACGGCCGCGGCGACGCTGCAGTCGCCGCAGCCGTGAAATAGCTCGCAAAGGGTTTAGGGTCGGGGAGCATAGTTAAACTACTCCAACCAAACTTTACGACCTACTAACGGGGGGCTGCGCCCCCCTCGACCCCCTCATTCTAACCAGGGGGGGCTACGCCCACCCCCTGGACCCCCCTCCACATGTATATGTGACTTATTTCAGCGAGAAGGTATTTCTCGCAACACCGGCTGCAGCGTCGCTGCGGCCGCCGCCAAAGGAGGCTACGCGCTTTCGTAAACATTATCTCCTATTTTCAGGAGTAAAAAAAAAGTCCTTGAATTGGGTTTTCAAAGCGTTTCCTTGACTGTTAAAGGTTTGTAGAAAAGATATATGAAGAGATACTGATGTTTCATAAAGTAGGTAATGAGATACTGGCACGGACCTAAAACGAATCTTAACCCATTTCGGCGCCCGAGCTCACATACTTGACACGGTTTTCGTATGAGTTTTCGGTATTTCCAGGAGTATTTTAATGGTCCTAGTAGTAGTTTGATTCTTCTTCTGTACCATGAACCTGAAAACACTCTCATGAGAACCCAATTGATCCCCTTTTTGGCCTTTGGAAATAGTTGGTGTGAGGGAAGTGTCTGCCAATACTAACCAAGGAGTCTGCGAGAGGTCGGTGGGCGTATACAAGGCAGCTCCCGTGAACCTGACCCCACCTAACGCCACTAGTCAATCCGATCCTCATAATCTTCACCCATTACTAGTCCACTGCAGCATAGAGGCCTTTCCCAACGTCCTCCACCTCTCCTAACCCCACCTAACCTAAGCTAACCCCACTCTGACCTTCATAATCTTCACCCATTACTAGTCCACTGCAGCATAGAGGCCTTTCCCAACGTCCTCCACCTCTCCTAACCCCACCTAACCTAAGCTAACCCCACTCTGACCTTCATAATCTTCAGTCATGACTAGTCCACTGCAGCATAGAGGCCTTTCCCAACGTCCTCCATCCCTCTCTGTTTGATATATACTCCATCGTGCTTTGGCAAATACTCTTAACTTAATATAATCTTCATCTTCAGGCATTGCTAGTCTACTGCAGAACAAAGGCCTTTCCCAACGTCCTCCACCTTTCTCTGATATTATACTCCATCGTGGTTTGGCAAATACTCAAACTTAATCTAATCTTCATCTTAAGGTCTTGTTAGTCCAATACAAAACAAAGGCCTTTCCCAACGTCCTCTACCTTTCCCTGATATTATACTCCATCGTGGTTTGGCAAATACTCAAACTTAATCTAATCTTCGTCTTAAGGTCTTGCTAGTCCAATACAAAACAAAGGCCTTTCCCAACGTCCTCCACCTTTCTATGTTAGGTGTTAGACTTCTTTATCCTGCTCTGGCAAATGCTCTAACTTTAGGGATTGACACTGTAAACTTCATATCGTCAGTCTATGGCAGAACAGAGGTCTCTCTCAATGGTCCATCTCTATTCCTTCACCTTTCTCTGTTTGATGTTAGATTACGCCATCCTGCTCCGGCAAATGCTCTAACTTAAGTGACTGCAATACTCTAATATTCACCATCTTAAGTTATTACTAGTCTATTACAAAGGCCTTTCCCAGTTGTCTGTTCCTCTACCTTTCTCTGTTTGATGTTAGTGTGCTCCATCCTGCTCCGGCCAATGATCTAATGTAATCTCTCCACCTGCTCGCCCTCTGCCCGCCCTGACGTGTACGTGTTCTGGGTCGTCACTGTTGCGTTGGCTGTCCTCCTGATGTCAGTTCTCCGCGTGCTGTGTCCCGCCGAGTCCATTTCTCGTTCTTGTTTGTTGATAGATTATCTTTATTTTTTGTTTGTTACCTAATCCATGATGCTGTCTCTCTCTCTCTCTCTCTCTCTCTCTCTCTCTCTCTCTCTCTCTCTCTCTCTCTCTCTCTCTCTCTCTCTCTCTCTCTCTCTCTCTCTCTCCTTCCCCACCATCCTTCTGCCTATACATACTAGCATAAATACAATCACACATACATACATTCACTCACACACAAACAAACATGTTCTCCCAGTAGTTCCTCCCAGACATGTCCATTAGGAATTCAGCCGCCGTAAGGACAACAAGGAGGCGCCTAATCTACTCCCTCAATAAAAAGAACGGCCTCGAGCTCTTGTCATCCCAGCGGCAGTGGTGAGCTCGTCCCGCACTGGGCTGGCGTGGCGGCGAGGGCGGGTCTAAAGGCTTTGGTCGGGCACGCGTCTTTGGCCCACATTCTCAGACATTTGATATTGCTTTTGCAGAGGTTGTGTTTGTATTTCCATGAATAGTCTTATGAGCCTAGTTATAGTTTGACAAAGCTTCTGCACCGGGGATGTGAGAAAATTGTGTTTGTTCTTGGTCTTAGTAAGTTTATAACATGAAAAGCCTTCCAAATGATGAACAAGTGAAGTCGTATAAAAGAAACTATTATATAACATTGGTTTAAGTAATTTTTAAACATAAGAGACCTTCCAAATGTAAATGCAAATGAGGTATAAAGTTGTGTTTCTTCCATTGTTTTAGTCATGGACTTCCAAATGATTAACAAATGAAGTCGTATTAAAGAAGCTGTTTTTTCCATCTCTGTAGTCATTTTGAGCTTGAATGGCCTTTGAAATGGACCTAAAACCAACGAGTAAGTCAAGTAATTGGAGAGGGAAGGAAGGAAAAAGAAAAGTAAAGTTCCAAGGCCTTCAAAATGATTCACTATGGAAGTCAAGTGAAAGAAGCGGTGTTGTTCTTCATTGTTTCAGTCATTTGTAAGCATGATAGACTTTACAAATAGACTTCAAACTAACCAGTAAGTCAACGGGAAAGGAAAGAAGGAAAGTAAGTTCAGTGCCCCACCAACAACATCCTTTTCGTGTTGGTGAGGGGCGGGGCGCGTCACACCAACAGCCTCAAGTATGCCATGAGGGCGGCGGAGGGGGGCAGGGCGTGGCAGGGGAAGGGGAGGAAGGGAAGGCAGGGGAGAGGAGCAACTATATGTGTGTGTGTGTGTGTGTGTGTGTGTGTGTGTGTGTGTGTGCTGGGTCTGTCACTGTTTACCCACCCATATAATAGCGTACGGTCTGGTCTTTGGGGGCAGTGACCACCAACGTGTAGGGGGGGGCGCTATTTAAGGGGGTTAGAAAACGGTTAGTCATAATGTGTTACTTACAAAATAACTAACGAACCAACACGAGCACGACACACTTTTCAACTTCATATTTATCTTTGTTCTCAAGGGAATGGATGGAACCGAAGGTACGGTAAGGATGGAAGGGAAGGGAAGGGAACAGAAAGAGACGGGAAGGAGAAAGAAGGAGGAGGGAAAAGGAGGAGGAGGAAAGGAAAGGGGAGGGACGGGAAGGAAGGGAAGGAAGGGAGGAGGGGAGAAGGAGGGAGGAGGAGAGGAAGGAGAAGGGAAAGGGAGGGAAGGAGGAAGGAGGAGGGAAAGAAAGGGGAGGGAGAGGGAGAAGGAAGGAGGAGGGAGAGAAAGGGGGAAGGAGAAGGGAAGGAGTGAGGGAAGGAAGGGGAGGGACGGAGGGGAAGGAGGAGGGAGAGAAGGGGAGGGACGGAAGGGAAGGGAAGGAGGGAGAGAAAGGGAGGGACGGGAAGGAGAAGGAAGGAGTGAGGGAAAGAAAGGGGGAGGGACGGGAAGGAGAAGGGAAGGAATGAGGGAAAGAAAGGGGGAGGGACGGGAAGGAGAAGGAAGTGAGGAGAGAAAGGGGGAGGGACGGGAAGGAGAAGGGAAGGAATGAGGGAAAGAAAGGGGGAGGGACGGGAAGGAGAAGGGAAGGAGTGAGGGAGAGAAAGGGGGAGGGACGGGAAGGAGAAGGGAAGGAGTGAGGGAAAGAAAGGGGGAGGGACGGGAAGGAGAAGGGAAGGAGTGAGGGAAAGAAAGGGGGAGGGACGGGAAGGAGAAGGGAAGGGATGTGTGTGTTGCGGGGTAGTTTAGGTTCTTTGATGGCGGGTTAGAAAAAAAGTTCGTCAAAATTTGCCAGTATCTAACCAACAAACTATCTTGCTGACCGAAACTGACCTCTGACTGAAGTTGACCTCTCTTTTGGCCACTCTTCTGAACTCTTTTTTGTTATTTATTATAAGGGCAGTGTTTAGCGGGCTTTTTTCATTATTATTATTCATTCTTTTGCCCTTGAGCTGCTTCCTTTACTGTAAAAAAAAATAACACTTTCACTTCTTCAAACCTCATATTGCTCTTTGTTTTCATTTTCACCCGTCGATATGTGTGTGGGTGTGTGGGACGTTTAATTTCTTTGGTGAGAGGTTGATATAAAAGTTCGCCAAAATGTGCTACTAGCTTAATAACTAACCTAACCTAACCTAACCTTTATACCTTCAAACCTCATATTCCTCTTTATCCTCACCTTCACGCCTCATACTCCTCATATATCTAACTCCTCCACGCCTCATACTTCTCTTCTCTTTAACACTTATAGTCTCAAACATTTCGGGGCTCACACACCCACATTTGGTAAGACTTTCGTAGAGGTTGTGGTGTTAGTAGTATTTCCATGGGTAGTTTTATGAGCTTAGTGATAGTTTGAAAAGGCTTCCATATTCTCAATCATTTCAGCGCTCACTCACCCACATTTGGTAAGACTTTCGTAGATGTTTTGGTTGTGTTAGTATTTCCATGGGTAGTTTTATGAGCCTAGTGATAGTTTGACGAGGCTTCTGCACCATGAACGTAAAAATAACACCCATGAGAACCCGACTAACCTCCTTTGTGGCCTTTGAAAATATTGACTGTGAGAGGCGAAAGAGTTTGGTAAAGGTTGTAGGCATTGCCATGGGTAGTTTTATGGGCTTAGTGATAGTGTGACAAGGCTTCTGCACCATGAACGTGAAAAAAAACACTTGAGAACCCGACTAATCTCCTTTGTGGCCTTGGGACGTTTGTTGCAGCTGAGAATACACGCCTCAAACGTCAATACCCACATGACGCAGCAATCCACGGCCAGGCAGAGGGGAGTGAATGCGTCAGTGTGTCAGTAAAGGAATCCAATGCAACCGTCGCCAGGCTAATCCGACACCCACGAGGGATCAGGTGTTTACAAATATTAGTTCGTGCCGAGCAGTGAGCCTTCCCGCCCTGACTCACCACAATGCTAACACGCTGAAGCTGTTGATCTCCGGCGCACGCACGAACACTTGAAACGAGGAGGGAAACGGGGCGGAGGACAAGCTAAGAGAGACATGAAGGGAAGGAAAGAGGGAGAAGGGGAAGGGAAATTAAGAAGGGAGGGAGGAAGGAGGGAGAGAGGGGAAAGGATCACTCTTGCAATGGGAAGGAAAACGTAACGAAGGACAAGCTAATAGACAAATGAAGGGTTATGAAAGGAAAGGATGGGAGGGGAAGGGAAGGCAAGGGGGAGGAGGGATGGTAAAAGAAAGGAAGGAGGGAGAGGAAGGGACGGGAAAGGAAGATTAGAGGGGAAGGGAAGGGGAAGAAAGGAGGGAGAGGAAGGGACGGGGAAGGAGCGGTAAGAAAGGAGTAAAAGGAGAAAGAGGAATGAACAGGGAAAAGGGAGGAGGAGAGAGAAGGGAGGGAAAGGAAGGGAGGCACGTCAAGGTAGAGGAAAGGAGAGAAGGGAGTAAGTAAAGAGGGGAAGAGACAGAGAAAGGAGAGAGGGGAAGGAGAGAAAGGAAGGAACGGGGGAAGAAGGGAGGGGAAAGGAAGAGGGAGAGACAGAGAATGGGGGAAAATAAGGGATGGGAAGGAAAGAAAGGAAGGAACGGGGGAAGAAGGGAGGGGAAAGGAGGAAGGGGAAGAAACATGTAGGGAAGGAGGGAAAAGAAGGGATGGGAAGGAGAGAAAGGAAGGAACGGGGGAAGAAGGGAGGGGAAAGAAGAGGGAGAGACAGAGAAGGAGGGAAAATAAGGGATGGGAAGGAAAGAAAGGAAGGAACGGGGGAAGAATGAAAGGGGAAAGGAAGGGGAAGAAACAGGGAAAGAGGTAAAAGAAGAGATGGGAAGGAGAGAAAGGAAGGAGTAAGGGAAAAGAAGGGAGGGGAAAGGAAAGGGAAGAGACAGGTTAGGAGGGAAAAGAAGGGATGGTAAGGAGGAAGGAGTAAGGGGAAATAAGGGAGGTGAAGGAGGGAGGGGAAGAGACCGAGAAGGAGGTAAGGTAGGGGAGAGAGGGGACGGTGAAGAAGGGGAATAAGGGGAAGGGAGAACACACTTGCAGGCCGCGTGTTCCCTCGAGGGGCTGAACAGAGGGGAGAGAGAATGAAAACAGCGGACTAGGAAGTGGACGAAAGACTTGTTATACCCGACTAAAAAAAGGTGATCTGCAGTTCAACGAGTGAGGGGACGGCATCAGAGAGCGCGGATATGGGCACGAGGACACGATTGTTGAGAAAGGAAGGGAACGCAAGTGACTGTAGGAGGATGAGAAATGGCTGACAAAATTAGGGAAGGGAAGGGGAAAGAAGGGAAAGAGTTAAGGGGGTGGACGGGGAGGGAAAGGGACGTGCGAGAGGGAAGGGGAAGGGATTTGGAAGGGGTAAAAGGGAGAAGGGACAGGGTAGGAAGGAGTTAAGAGAAGGAACACAAAGCAACACAAAGGAAGAACAAACAACAGCAGACCTGCTGGTCCTTACGAGGCTGTTTGTGACAAGCTACACTAACTATTTAATCAAAGGTGGAAGATGAAGGACAGCAAAGGCGAAGGCTCCTCCCCGCCCCCCATCCCTCCAGCCAAAGCTGGCAGGAAAGGAAAAAGAACCATGCAGCATGGAAAAACTGCATGGAAATTATGTAGGAAAGAGGAAAGAACTACCATTACTGCTACTACTAACCGGGCGATAAAAGCGGACAAAGACACCAGTATTCGAAAGAACTTAACGTTATTACGACAATGAGTAATATCTTAGTTGCTGGTTGGATTCAAAATACTTGTCTTATCTATTCTTGAAGGCCGTAACTGTTGTACTATCAACGACATCACAGGGGAGAGAGTTCCAAACATTAACAACTCGATTGAAGAAGAAGTGTTTAGCTTCGTGCGACGAGAATCTTTTACCACTTATCTTCAAATTGTGGTTTCTTCTTGTTCTATTTGATCGATCAATTGTAAAGTAATCTTCCGCATTAATATCACTGAATCCTTTGAACATTTTAAACATTTATATTAGATCGCCTCGCATTCTTCGTTCTGATAGACTGAATAAATTTACTTCTTTAAGCCTTTGTTCATATGGTAAATTTCTCAACCTAGGAATCATCTTTGTTACTCTTCGTTGAACCCGTTCCAACTTTTCTATGTCTTTTCTGTAGTAGGGAGACCAAAACTGTACACAGTACTCTAGACGGGGTCGAACCAATGAATTATACAGTTTTAATAATACTTTTTCCGATTTATTGTTAAAGAAGACTCGTCCGATGAAGCCAACCAATTTGTTTGCAGTTTTAACTACCTCTGAACAATGCTGACCGGGCTTTAAATCGCTTGATATAGTGATTCCAAGATCCTTTTCTTTACTTACTGCAGAAAGTTGTTGGCCATTCATTACGTACCGAACGCGATTGTTATTTTTTCCGATGTGCAACACTTTACATTTGTCAACGTTAGATTTCATTTGCCATTGATTGGCCCAACGTACAAGTCGATCTAGATCTGATTGTAAAGCTTCTTCGTCGAGTGTCGCAGTTACTTTACTAGCAATTTTTTGTGTCATCTGCAGATTTTGATACTTTGCAAGTGAGCCCATCATCGATATCATTAACATAAATTAAGAAGAGCATGGGGCCAAGCACTAATCCTTGAGGTACGCCGCTTTTGACATCGAGCCAGTTAGATGTAACACCGTTTATAACTACTCTCTGTTTCCGCTCAGAGAGCCAGTCCACAAGCCAATTGTGAATGTTACCCGAGATACCGTGCGCCAATAGTTTGCTGAGCAATCGTTGGTGGGGGACCTTATCAAATGCCTTTTGAAAATCCAGAAATATGATATCTACTGATCTGCTTTCATCGAACACCTCAAAAATATAATGAAAAAAATCAAGTAAGTTAGTTAAACACGAACGTTTACTACGGAAGCCATGTTGCGAATTATTTATCATATTATTTTCTTCGAAAAATTTCACCATATTGTCGCGAATGATAGTCTCCATTAACTTACAAACAGGCTAATTGGTCGATAGTTTCCTGGGTGAGACTTGTCCCCCTTTTTGAAAATTGGTGTGACATTTGCAAGTTTCCAATCTGACGGAACTTTTCCAGCTGTTAAAGATTTATTGAATATGATGGAGAGCGGTTTATAAATTTGGTTTGATTTCTTTTAAGACCCTAGGGGTAATTTTGTCTGGACCAGGAGCTTTGCTTACTTTAATATTTTCAGTTGTGCGTAAAATGTCACTTTCTACGATGAGCACGCCACTTAACATCTTTTCGGTCCTTCTAGCCTCCGGTGGTTGAGGTGATAAACAATCTTCGTCGGTAAATACGGATGCGAAAAAGTTATCTAGGATTGTAGCCATTTCATTTTCATCGTTCGTGTGGTTTCCATTATCATTAGCAAGCGGTCCGATACCACAAGTGAGTGACTTTTTACTATTTACATAGCTAAAAAATTCTTTAGGATTAGATTTACTCGTTTCCGCTATATATTCTTCAAGATTTTTCTTGCTTCGTTTTATTAATTTCTTGGTTTCGCGCCGAATTCTGTCCAACTCTAGTTTGTCAGCTTCACTCGGAGTTGATATGTATCTACTATATACGCGTTTTTTAAGAGATAGGCTATTTTGAATTTCGTTATTCCACCATTTGGGTTTCTTCTTAAAAGCTGAACGTCTGTTTCGATAGGGTACGCATATGCTTATGGCATTGTTCAATATTGTGGCGAAGGCCCCCCAAAGTTTTATCAATATCTGTTTCCGCCGAGATTTCAGTCCAGTCAGAATTATTTAGAATTGATCGGAGTCTTACGAAATTCGCTCTCTGATAATCAGGCACCTTTTCTTTGCTAGGAGTTACTTTACTTTCTTTCATATTGATGCTGAATGTGATTGTTCGGTGATCGCTAGAACTAAAAATTGGACCAATATTTACTTCGTTAACTAGATCAGCTGTCGTTGAAAAGATAAGGTCAAGTATATTATTTTCCCGAGTCGGTTCTTGAACGTGTTGATGTAAATCACTTTCTAGTAAATGTGTGTACAGGTCGAGCCCTGTATGACAGTTTAATGGCTCACCCCATCTTTTCACTGGCAAGTTAAAGTCCCCAACAATTACTGCCTCGCAACTGCTACTTGTTTCTAATAATAATTCACTTAATGCGTGGTCGATATCAAGAGTCTGCCTTGGCGGTCTGTAGATAAGTCCAATTACTATTTTACGAGATTTATTTTTAATTTCAATGAAGACCGTGTCTACCTTCGTTATAATATCTGTTTTCACGGATACTGGATGGAGAGAGTTGTGGATATAAAAGATAATGCCTTCACCCTATCTGTTCTCTCTTTCATGACTAAAGATGGTATAACCCGGTAATCTATATTCCGCAATGAAATCTCCATTTGAAGTGTCTATCCAAGATTCTGTGACTCCGATGATGTGATAATGATTTGTAGCTGCGAGGACTTCTAAGTCTTCAAATTTGTTACGTAGGCTACGAGCGTTTACACAGCAGGCTTTAATGTGATTCGAGTCGGGAGTTTTGCGGGTTGGGTACTCCCTTACGGTGGAGCTGCTGGTGTTCTCGCCTCCGCGTTTTTTGGCTTTCGAAGAGCCACTTGGTCACAGAGCAGCCTCCCGAAACGGGCTGCTCCAATAGGGTTTAAGTGGATGCCATCAGGAAGGAACAAGTCTGAATCGTAGTAAAAATTGTTCCACAAGTTAGCGAACTGGACGTTTTCTTGTGAGCAAAGGGACTGAAGTCTGTTGTTTGTGCTGAAGGTCTTACTGTAAAAGCTAGATTCGGCACCGACCCTCGGGAGGATTCCTGAGATTATGATGTTACTGGCATCCGTTTTACTTTTATACTGCTTGATCATGCGGCGGTATTTCTCGAGCAGTTCCTCAGAACGGGTTGTCTTTACGTCATTTGTCCCCGCGTGAATGACAAAGAGGGTGTTTCGGTCGGCATTTCTCGTGACATTATCGCACGCTGCGGTGATGTCGTCCAGTCTGGCACCTGGATAGCAGTAACGTTTTCTGCGGCCGTTTGATGAACGACCACAGAACTCGACCAGCTTGCCACGCACCATGGAGTCCCCAACTAGGCGAGTCTCAAACTCATCCTCCATGGTGTCTGCCAGCACCAGGAACCTATTGAAGGTAGTGGTGGTCAGTAAATCCTTGGTTGCCTGCTTCGGTTTGGCTCCATTCCTTACAGGTTGGAACCCGACATCCTGTGAAGCAGGAAGAGAAGCGTTAAGTGGGGCAGGCTGGAAGTTGTCCTGTGAGGCAGGCTGGGAGTTAGCCTGTGAAGCAGGCTGGGAGTTAGCCTGTGAAGCAGGCTGGGGGCTAGCCTGTGAGGCAGGCTGTGGGTCAGCCTGTGAGGCAGGCTGGGGGTTAGCTTATGAGGCAGGCTGGGGGTTAGCCTGTGAGGCAGGCTGGGGGTTAGCCTGTGAGGCAGGCTGGGGGTTAGCCTGTGAGGCAGGCTGGGAGTCAAACTGTGAGGCAGGTAACACGTCCTCCCGTGAAGCAGGAGGGTCGTCTGGAGAGGGCACAGTCTCGGTGGAGGGCCTCTCCACCATCGATGGTGGAGTCACTGCCACATTACTTAAAATAAATTCCTGAAGGGCTACGAATTTCTTTTCAAGATCATTATGCTTGACTTTCCATTCAGTCACAGCCTTCTGAAGATGTAATCTTTGAACGCAGAGGCGGCAAGTTTTACTCAGCTGGAAGAACTGAGCTGCAAATCGTCCGGGACAGACGTCACATTTAAGGTTCGAAGGCATTGTTAGAAATTTAAGCGAGTTAACAGTTTGGGCAAATATTAAAAGCGCTTTCGAAATAACTTAAATTGTGACCATAAATTGAATTGTAATAAAATTGTGCATGGAAATTAGATACTGCTGTGTTAGATGCCTCCAACACTGGGAGTTCGCTCCCACAGGGTCTTGAAAACGCCTCAAAGACCAATCGCTTGTCCTGAGCCACAACCCGGCGCTTTTCAGCTATTGTCCTCGAAGTTTTGTCCCATTGAACGGGGGCGGCGTAGTCACACAGATCAGAGCTGGCAAGGGAGGAGAGGAACCAGCAATTCGTACCCACTTTCCGAAACGTCTAACCCAACTCTGCGACCCTTTCGAGGCCTCGCCAGTGGCACCTGTCACCAGGTGTTCTCCACCAACTCTAGAGAGTATCAGACGCCCTTCCTGAGAGACCAAAAAGCTGAAATATTCCTTGAGTATAAGAAAAACCCTCAGAAACTCCACCTAGAAGCCGGGAGGTACAACCTCAAATGGCCCACGGAAGACATCTCTTTCAGGAGAAAACAAGAACCAGCTGTTATGCAGACTAGGGATGGGAGTACCGTCGATAGAGGGGAGGGACGGGGAGCTCACACCGACAACTGGTTCCCAGGGAGGCTTTTTAGTGTAGAGGTCGCCACACTCCTCTACACCGCAGGCCTAAATAATTAGGCACGGTCCAGCTGACTAGGACCCTGGAACTCCAGCCATTGTCTCATAAAGAGATCCTCTGCCTGCAGTCCAATCCACCACTGCTGCTGCCCAGAGGCTTCACCGTGACCCTGGCACGGGAGACAGATCAGGTATTACACCTTGTCCAAGGGTGACCTGAGACTATGCAGGGCAGGGACGTCTAGCTCCCTGAGGTGAAAACACTTCACCCGCATACCGAGGGAAGGAGGGAAGAGAAGGGAAGGAAAGAGAAAGGGAAGGAAAGGAGAAGGAAAGGAAGGTTAGAGGGGAATGGTATTGGAAAGGACGAGGAAGCAAGGAGGGGAAGGGAAGGATAGAGTGACGAAGAAGGAATAAGGGGAAGGAAAAGAAAGAGGAAGGAAAAGAGGTGAAAGAGAGAGAGGGAGGAGCTTGTAAAGAAGTGAGGGAATGCCCACTATATAGTAAATGAAGGAAGAGGAATAAGCCGAGAAGGAATGGCTGATAGATTTACTGAAGGAGTGAGAAGGAGGCGAAAGAGAGAGAAGGAAGGGGAAAGAAGGAAAGAAAGAGGGAGGGGCATGTAAAGAAGGGAGGGAATGCGGGAATGACTTAAGGAGAAGGAAGAAGAGGAGGAATTGCTAATAAAATTACTGAGAGAGAGAGAGAGAGAGAGAGAGAGAGAGAGAGAGAGAGAGAGAGAGAGAGAGAGAGAGAGAGAGAGAGAGAGAGAGAGAGAGAGAGAGAGAGAGAGAGAGAGAGAGAGAGAGAGAGAGAGAGAGAGAGAGAGAGAGAGAGAGAGAGAGAGAGGTGCAGATGCTCAGACGCTTCCGCCGCTCACATCAACTATTACATCAAAGGACAAAAAGGAGATGAGTCGGGTTTTTTAGTTTTTTTTTCACTTTCAGGGTACAGAAGAAGGGTCAAACTACTACCAGGGTCATAAAACTACCTCTGGAATTGCCCGAAACTCCTACGAAAGCCTTGTCAAATGTGTGTGTGTGTGTGTGTGTGTGTGTGTGTGTGTGTGTGTGTGTGTGTGTGTGTGTGTGTGACTTTGCGTGTTAATAGAACAAGCCTCGCGGGTCTCAGACTATTGGATGATTGAGGGTGTTGGTGTGAGTCTGGGCAGGGTGGGGACGGGGTGAGGGGAGTGTAGGGGTGGCGTAAGGGAGGAAAGTCGAGGATGAGGAGCCGTGGGTGGTGGTGGTGGTGGTGGTGAGGCATGAGTGGGTGAGGCATGAGCGGTGAATGGAGGCAGCGAGGTGGATTGGATGACCCGAGGAGGAGTCACGATGAAGGACAGGAATGCTGATGTGTGTGTTTAGCTTAACCTTTAGTCTCTACGGACAGAGAAGGAGAATGTTAAATGGATATGAACGTACGCCGCCACACAGAAGCAGAATAAAGCAGAAAAGGAAGGAGTATACATGGAAGACTTAGTTAATAGGTGGGGGGAACCTTTTAACCTGCCGACTTATGAAGGAACGTATATATATATATATATATATATATATATATATATATATATATATATATATATATATATATATATATATATATATATATATATATATATATATATATATATATATATATATATATATATATATATATATATATATATATATATATATATATATATATATATATATATATGTGTGTGTCAAATGGGTATGAGCTTGTATTAACGACCATCAGTAGAGCACAAAAGGAAGAATATAGGAGTAAAAAATGACGGATAGCAATGCGTGTTTAACTTAACCTTTCTTTAGTGAGTCAACGTACAGAGCAGACTGAGGCAAATGAAGGCAGAAGGGAAAAGGGAGTAAGGGGGAAGTAGGGAGGGAAGGGAAGGGCAGCGTGGTGGATAGAACGACCCGCGGAGGAGTTGCGTTGAAGGACAGGAATGTGCCTTTAGACAGTCAACGAACGGAGGAGAGTATGTCAGGTGGATATGAAGCTTTGAACGTACACTGGCAAATACAAACAGAGCACGGAAGGGAGGAATAGAAATAGACTTAAAACTGAAGGCTGGGAATGGTTGTGTTTACCCTTCAGCCAGTCAGCGCACAGAGAAAAACGTCAAATGGATATGAACCTGTATCGCCAAAGAGTAGAATAACACAATAGGAAAGACTACCAATGAAAGACGTGGCAATTAGGTGAAGAATGCATGATTAATAGACACTGTGTTGGCACCCTGTAGCAGGGTTTCTCAACGTGGGCCATGTGGCCCCCTGGGGGCCATAAGAAATTTTCGGGGGCCATAGAACAAAATTAGGAAAATGGGGGGCCACAGGGGGCAACAGAACTTCCTAAGTTTGCGTTGCTCATATGAGCTTAATATTTTCATATTTGTTATATGGTGTTTTCTTATCAGCTGTTCTACTGCTTCATTTAGCGACTTCAGCGTCTTTTTGCGTAATCCTGGCAACGTTCACTTCCCGTGAGCTGGCAACACTGGATTTAGGGTTGCTATGTTTGTCCTTTTACGGACATTCTTTACCATTTTGGTCCGTTTGTCCTTTAATTTTCCTGAAAAAAGAGAAGACAGCTTTTATCTGCTTTTTTTTTTACACAGTGTATCTTTTTCCTGCTTACACGTTAACATAAGGCAGCGCTAAAGAATTTAGTCAGA
Organism: Eriocheir sinensis; assembly: GCF_024679095.1. Classification (NCBI taxonomy): domain Eukaryota; kingdom Metazoa; phylum Arthropoda; class Malacostraca; order Decapoda; family Varunidae; genus Eriocheir; species Eriocheir sinensis. The sequence goes on from NW_026110671.1 coordinate 72,440, forward strand.
CTGTCAGAGCATGTTCGTGTACGTAGTGGTACCAGTATTGGACGCGTTAGGACTCAGGAAGGCTGATCCTAACAACGATCATTACTTTATCTACTTCCCAAGATGTAGTAACTTAGGGGGGCCACGAGAACTCAAATAACCTTGGAGGGGGCCACTGCCGAAAAAGGGTAGAGAAACCCTGCCCTATAGGTGCCGGTAAGTTCTTTGGTGCGGCGTAAAAGCCAACTTGTTTTCCACGGGAGCTCAGTCACTAGGCAAAACAGGCACCAACATAAAAGGCCGGGCCACGGCCGTCCCGTGGGCCCGTGGGGGGTCGGGGCCGCCAGCCGTGCGGGCGCTGTGCTGCGGCGCTGCCCTCCCGCCCTGCCCCGCCCGCATCCCGGCGGGGACTCGGCGGGCTGGCCTTCCGTTGAGTAGCATCAAGTGGTCCTCTCACCCGTAATGGCGCGGCCCGTTGTCAAGTGACAAAACTAATGCTGCCTTCTATGGCGCGCCGATGTGCATGAGAGGGAGAAAATAAACTCAGCAACAGCATTTGTTTGTTCGTATCTGACTAATGAACAATCTCCGGCGTGTTCCTTCCGCGCACTGTTTTGAAGTGGAGCGAACTGACTTAGTTACTGCTCCGGCCTCCTACGTCAGGGCTGCCGGTGCAGGCAGAGGACACACGAGCAGGGAACGCACGCGCTGCATACACACTCCCCGCCGTGTTACGAGGCTGCTGCGACCTGCTTGAAACACACCGCCGCCAGATTGAAGGAAGACAGCTCTGGCGATGGCGGAAAGAGGAGAAAACATTCCACTACAACATAGACGAACTGTTTTACACGAGTGGGAAACATTTAACTTGAAAACACAAAACACAGGCATACAAAGGAGGAGAAAAATAACACGTACGTACGCCAGGGCGGGCAGAGGCGGCGCGGCGAGGCCCTCCCCATGCACCTGTCCGCCGAGGCCTGTGTGTTTACATTCCGGCCCCGCCACGCCAGGGGCACGCCCGCACCACTTCCTGCGCCTTCCCTTCACCTCAACCCCTCCCCTGTTTGTTCCCTTGCCTGTGTGTGTGTGTGTGTGTGTGTGTGTGTGTGTGTGTGTGTGTGTGTGTGTGTGTGTGTGAGAGAGAGAGAGAGAGAGAGAGAGAGAGAGAGAGAGAGAGAGAGAGAGTACATAATCATAATAGAGAGAGAGAGAGAGAGAGAGAGAGAGAGAGAGAGAGAGAGTACATAATCAGATTTCGCCTTTCTTTCTGTCTAGCTTTCTCTAACGACAAATGGTAGATGAGAGAGATATTAAAGGCCATCGTTTGCAGCTACCGCCCTGCATCACCCAGCAACTGGAAGTATGGACGCTGCGCAGAAACTCAGGTCATTGGGCCTTACTCTTAAACATTTCAGTCCCCAAGCACGCACCCATATGACAAGGCTTTCGTAGGAGTTTGGGGCGTTCCTAGAAGTACGTTTATGACCTCGGTAGTAGCTTGATCCTTTTTCTTTACCATGAACGTTAAAGAACACTCATGAAAACCCGGACTAATCTCCTTGTGGGCCTTTGTAAACAGTTGCTGTAAGGGGTGGAAGCGTGTGAGGGTCATATTCTTAAGCTTTTCGATCCCAAAGCACACACACTTTTGACAAGACTTTCGGAGGTGTTTGGGACATATCTAGAGGTACGCTCATGACCCTGGTGGTAGTCCAATTCTTCCACTGTGCCATGAACGTAAAAATACACTCATGCAGACCCTGTTAATCTCCTTTTGGGCCTTTGTAAACAGTTGACGTGAGAGGAGCGTGAGGTGGAAGCGTCTGAAAATACCAACCAAACACCTGTCGCTCTCCTTTAGGCCGCCGCTGCTGCTGGTGCTGGAAATGGTCGTGTTAGTGCAGGACAGCGACCCGGGTGACCGATCGGCAGGCCGGTCATTCGTCATGGGAGATAGACGGAGTCGCTGTGCCCCCGAGATGAAACACGAGTCATTGATTGGTTAGTCGTTTGCCAGGAAGCCTTCACTCTCGCCCTTGCTCTTTCGTTGTTGCCCTTGCTCTTTCGTTGTCACCAAAAGTGTTATGGGGCAAGAAATGAAGGTAAACCGTAAACACCACATATTAAAAGTTACAGTAGAGGCCATTGATTTGGTTAGTGGTTTGCCAGGAAGCCTCCACCCTCGTCACTGCACTTTTCTCTTCTCCTAAAGTGTTATGGGGTGAGAAATTAAGGTAAACCGTAAACCGCATATATAAAAGGTTACAGTAGAGGCCTAAATGTTATGGGTTAAGAAATAAAGATGAACCGTGAGCAATATATAGGAAAGATTACAGCAGAGGTTACTGATTTGGTTAGTTGTTTACCAGGAGCCTCCACCCTCGCCCTTGCCCTTTCCTTCTCACCTTAAATGTTCTGGGGTGAGAAATAAAGATGAACCGTGAGCAATATATAGGAAAGATTACAGCAGAGGTTATGGATTGGGTTAGTCGTGTACCTGGCGCCCTTGCCCTTACCTCGTCACCAAAAAGGTTCTGGGGTAAGAAATAAGATGAACCGTGAGCAGCATATAGAAAAGATTACAGCAGAGGTCATTGATTGGGTTAATCGTTTATTTATTTATTTATTTATTTACAGGAAGGGAGTCAACTCAAGGGCAACAAAAAAAGTGTACAATAAAAGCCCGCTAATCGCTGCTCCCACACCCCCACCCTTGCCCTTTCGTGACCATCCAAAATATTATGGAAGGCAGTAAAGTTGAGAGCATCCGCTATAGCTGGGCGTGGCCTCGGTGCTCATCTCTGTCGCATTAGCCTTTGAGCCTGTGGTGGATGAGAAAATATTATGTGGTGAGGAAAAATGGACAACCCTTAACGTAAACCACGTAGAAGATAAGAACAAAGACCATTTATCTGTTTATTCACTTACCATTGTCCAGGAAGCCTCTGTCCTAGCCCTCGGCCTTCCCTCGTCACCTAAAATGGGATGTGGGTGGGACAAGAAAAGTATAACGTGTAATCAACGGGAAACATAACAGCCGAGGCCACTCCAGTCACGACTATTCATAAACTATCAGCATCATGGCGGCATTATAACCTTTCCAGACACAGAGATAAAATTTCTAACCGAGGGAGTATTTTTTTCTTTTCTTTTTTCTTCTTTTTGCTTGCTTGGCTGATGCTGCCCCACGGAGCCCATCTTTGATCCTCTTTAGAGCAAGCATCGTGAGTCTGGGTTGATAGCTCCCACTCTAACCGCTCAGCCACCGCCTTTGTACCCTTCAGTAGATGTCTATTATCAAATGTCACACGGCCACACTTCTGTCAAGCGTTGCTCTTCTATTCTAAGACACCGGTGAAAGCACAGAGAAGGGGAGGAGGAGAGGAAACTGAGGCGAGGTTGGATGTAAAAGAGATCAGAAGAGTTCAGACAGAAAGGATTGGCGGTTCGAGGAAAGGAAGGCGAGCTGGAGGTGAAGGAACAGAGCTGGGACTGACCATTGAAGGCAGGACGGAGGTGAGCAGAGGTGGCGGAATAAAGTGTGGGAGGTGGTAGGGAGAACAGACAGAAGGAGGCCAGAAAAAGAGGAAAGGGCCATGAGGGAAGGAAGGCAAGCTGGAGGTGAAGGAACAAGAGCTGGGACTGACCATTGGAGGCAGACCGGAGGGTAAGCAAAGAGGCAGTGGGAGGAGAGGTAGAAGAGGGTAGAAAAAAAAAGGAAAGGAAAGGGACGTGAGCGATGAGGGCAGTAGAGGACCCAAGGAGGAGTTGCCAATGCAGGTGCCTGCTGTGTAGTGCCGAAGCAGAAACGGAGATAAGGCAAAGGAGTGACTCAAGTATTTCGAGGCTGACATATATCATACACATGGTAAGGCTTTCTGGGAGTTGTGTTAGTAGTTGTGGGGAGTTTAACAAGGCTTCCGCACTATGTATGTGGAAAGTGCCTATATTCTCAAACATTTCAGACTCTTTTCCCACATTTGGCAAGGCTTTCACGTGGAGGTTATGTTAGTAGTATTTCCATGGGTAGTATTATGAGCCTGGTGATAGTTTGACAAGGCTACTAAAACCATGAGATTGAAAAAGGCCAATAGTCTCAAACATTTCACGATTCACACATTAGATAACACTTGTAGAGGTCAGTGTTAGTAGTATTTCCATGGGTAGTTTTATGAGCCTAGTGAGAGTTTGCACAAGGCTTCTGGACCATGAACGTGAAGAAACACTCATGAGAACCCGACTAATCTCCTTTGTAGCCTTTGGAAATAGTTGTGAGAGCGAAAGAATCTGAGAGTGAGTTTGAGATTGAAAAAAATGCTGATAAAAGGTAGATAGATAAATAGAACAGAGGAAAGTAAATACAGGAGAGGAATACACTGAAAACGGATACACTGAGAAGGGAGAAGTGGGGCTGAGGAGGGAAGGGAAGAGGAATCAGAGACTTAGTAAAGAGAAGCTGGGGAGACTAAATAGCTTGCCTGTGAGGAAAAATAAAAGCCAGGACCAAAACCCAGAGCAGAGGGGAGTGAATGGAGAAGAGGGAAAGGATGAGATGAGGGTGGATGTGGGTAGAGGAGAGAAGGATAAGAAGGGAAGAACGAGTCGAGAGGTTATATAAGGAAAGGAGTTAGGATTAGGTAAGGTGTTAGGTAAGGTTAGGTAAGGTTAGGGTTGGCTCTTCGCCTGCTTGCTAGATTAGGTTAAGGTAGGTTAGGTTAGATAGGGTGTTAGGTTAGGGTATAGGCAATCGTCCCCCTCACATCCTCAACCTACCTGCTCTCTCCCTCTTTTCCTGTTAAAAGAAATGTGCTGAGACTAAAATTATCAAGAGGTTAGTAAATGAAAGAAGGAGAGTGGATGAGGACAGTGAGGGATGGGAAGGAAAAATGGGTTAGGGTTACATAAGGGAGAGGAGTGTTAAGAATGAATGAACTTGCTGTTAAAAATGTACTGATAGTAAAATTATCAAGAGATTAGTAAATGTAGAGAAGGAAATGGATGAGGATAAAGGGGGATGGGAAGGGAAATAATGAGTTAGAGGTTACATAAGGGAAGGAGGTTAAGATGAATGACCTCCACTGTGGAAAAATATACTTGAGGAGTAATATTTTCAAAAGAAGTGTAGTAAATATAGAAAGGAAATGGATGAGGAGCAATGGATGGACACAGGGATGGGAAGGGAAGGAAATGAGTTAGGAGGTTACATAAGGAAGGAGGATAAGAATGAATCGACTTGTTAAAAATGGATGATGGTTAGAGCGGAGAGTAATATTATAGAGAGATTAGGAATTATAGAAAAGAAAATGGATGAGGATTATAAATGGATGAGGATGGTGGATGGGAAGGGAAGGAATGAGTTAGAGTTTACATAAGGAAGGAAGGTTAAGGATGAATGACCTGTTAAAAAAATGGGATGAGAGTAATATTATAGAGAGATTAGGAATTATAGAAAAGAAAATGGATGAGGATTATGGGATGGGAAGGGAAGGAATGAGTTAGAGGTTGCATAGGAGACGCAGAAGTTAAAGATGAATGACCTGTTAAAGTAAATTAACTTAGAGTGACATTACGAGAGGTTAGGAAATGTAGAAAGGAGATGGATGAGGGAGAGATAGGACATGTAGGAGAAGAGGGCTTGGGGTGAAGGGAAGGAGGAATTACAGATTAGCGAAGGGGGAGAATGAATGCCACAAAGAGGGTAGGAAATGTAGGGGATATTGTTGAGGATAGGAAGGAGCAAAGGGAAAGAGGAGAGATGGGTGAGGAAGGAAGTGAGGAGGAATTAGAACTTAGGAAGGAAAGGAAGGAAAATAAAGAATGAGAGAAGAAATATGATAAAAGTAGAATTATCAGGTGGAGTAGAAAAATGTAGAAAAGGAAATTGAGTGGAAGAGAAGAAAGTGACTGAAAGGGAAAGGGGAATATGAGTTTAAGGAAAGGAGAGGAAAGTGGAGAGAACAAGATGTGATGACAAGTAAAAATATAAAAAAACCAAGGAAATGAAGAAAGAAAATGGGATAGGATGAAAGAGAGACAAGTGGATAAAGGAGGAGGAGGAGGAGGAGGAGGAGGAGGAGGAGGAATTAAGCAGTAGGGAGAAAGAAGGAAGGAAAGGTGAAAGAAAGAGCATCACGGAGTCTGGTGGGCGGGTAAGTGAGGAGGTGGGTGGGTGGGCGGGAGCGGAGGAAAGGAAGGAGTAATCAGAGCTAAGAGAAAGGAAGGCGGAAGGAAATGGCATCACGGAGACGAGTGGGCGGGCAGGGAGGGTAGGTAGGGGGGGTTGTGGTTTGGGTTGTTGGTGGGTTGGTAAGGGAGAGGAAGGGGAGGGAGGAATAAGAGCCAAGGTAAGGGAGGAGGAGATGAAACGGCAACAGGGAAGAAGAGAGGAGAGGAGGTAGTTTGGGTCGGTAAGGGGTGGGATGGGTGGGTAGGATGCAAGTGGTGGCGGGCAGGGTGCTGGGGTGAGTGGGGGAAGAGAAAGGATTGGCATCGGGAACTGAAAACGATAAGTAGAAGAAGAAGAAGGAAAAAAAGAAGTGAATTCAAAAAAAGAAAAGAAGCATAGAAAAAGGAAGAAGAAGAAAAAAAAAGAAGAAGGCAGAAGAAGAAAATAAAGAGAAGGAAGAAGAAAGGAAGGTTAACATTAAAAGGTTTGGGAGAAGAGAAGCAGGAGAGAAGGAAGAGAGGGGAGAAGGAGAAGAAGGTGCAGAGAAGAAAGAGAAGGAAATGAAGAAAATGTGGAGGAGTCTGATAGAGGAGGAGGAGGAGGACGGAATGGAAAAAAGGAGAAGGATTAATCAGAGCATAAGGAAGGGAAGGGAATCGGAAGGAAGGTGGAAAAGTCAGAGTTGTGGGTGGGTCTTAATGGGTGGGATGGTAGTGGAGGGGTAGAGGGTGGAGTGTGGTGGTGGCGGGGGGGGCAGCGGGGGAGGCAGCGGGAAGTACAGCTGCAGGCAGGCAGAGACACTGTAGGCAGGAGCAAGACGGTCTCCGGCAGCCTCACGTCACTGACTATTTTTAAACCTTTTTTTTTACGTCTTGGCCTATTGCGCCGGTAGGTATTCTTCCGGTGGATCCTGGATGGTCGGTCCAAGGCTTCTTCCTGCGGTGGGTCCTGATGGTCGGCCGGAGCCCTCCGATCTGGCGCTGGCGAATGTTTATAGTGGCGCCATCTTGCATTCAGGCTCATGCTGCCCTCCCGGAGCTCATCTTAATCCTAGAATCTAGGGAGAGTCCGGCTGATAGGTGGTCTTCTGACAGCATGTAGTAGTTTTTATGCCACTCGGCGGCGGCTGAAAAATCCCTGGTTGGTGGCCCCGGTCGGGGGTTGAACTCGCGGCCTCCTGAACGCGGGGGCCGTCTCGCTATCCGAAATTCAGGGCCACCGCCTCCCTATGAACCTGTTCTGCTTACCGTCTCTCTCTCGCTGGAATATATTAAATTATATTAGGTTAAGTGGAGGATAGGCTAAGGTAGGTTAGGTAAGTGTAAAATAGGTTAAGATAGGTTAGCTTAGGCAAAGGCTCGGCAATGTTAGGGTTAGGTTAGGGAAGGCCTGGTGCTAGGGTGAGGTTAGGGTAAAGTTAGGAAAGCCAGGTAAGGTTAGATGGTTACAAGGCTAGGATAGCCAGCTAGGTTAGGTGCTAGTGTTGATGTGTTTAAGTAAGAAGGCTAGGTAAGGTTAGATGTGTTTAAGTAAGGCTAGATGGTTAAGTACATGGGATAAGCTAGGTTAGGGTTAGGTTAGGAAAGTTAGGTATAGGTTAGATGGTTAAGTAAGGCTAGACATGTTTAGCTAGGTAAGGCTAGGTTAGGTGGGCAGTTAGATGTGTTTAAGTAAGGCTAGGATTAACTAGGGTTAGGTTAGGTTAGGTTAGGTAAGGTTAGATGTGGTTGGCATAGCTAGGATGTTTAGGTTAGTTAGTTGTGGTGTTAGGTAAGGTTGATGTGGTTAAGCAAGGCTAGGACAAGAAGTTAGGTGGTTAGGAAAGTAAGGCAATGTTGATGTGGTTAAGGCAAGGCCAGGATAAGCCAGGTTAGTTAGGGTAAGCGAAGGCAGATGTCCCTCTGGTACAGATAAGTTGTGCTAGGGTTAGGTTGTGGTTAGTAAGGCTAGAGGCTACAAGGCCAGGATAGCTAGCAAAGGCAGTTAGGAAAGTAAGGTAACGTTAGGATGTGGCTGGCACAGGATGTTGAAAGGGATTAGGTGTTGGTCCTCTCCTCTCTCTCGCCCTTGCCCTCCTGGGTGTTAAGATAGATTAGGTTAGGTTAGGTCTTCAGCATTTCTCTAGCCTCCTGTCACACCCATTGCCTCCTCCCTCCCTCGTCTCCCCTCCCTCGTCTCCCCCTTCCCTCGCCCTCTCCCTCTCTCCCATTGCCCTCCCTGCCAAGATAAATTAGGTTAAGCTTAGGTTAGGTAAGGCTTGGTAAAGTTAGGTTAGTGTAGTCGTCCCTCTCACCCCTCCTCCCCTTTTCTCGCCCCTCTGCCCTGTCGCTAAGATAGATTGAAGGTTAGGTCAGGCTGTAAGCGCAGAGTTGGGTTAGGTCTTCGTGCATTTCCTCTGACTGCTGCCCTCTCACACTTTCCCTCCTCGCCCTGCTCTCCCTCTCTCCTTCTTGCCCAGACATTAGACGTTTTCAAATTTAACTCAGATAAATTAAGTTCTAATAACGTCAAGGGGAGGAAGGAAGGCAAGGGCGGCAGGGGAAAGCAAAGCAGAGGAATGCAGGGGAGGAAGTAAGACAGGGTTGGTGAGGTAGGGGTTAAAAGAATGGAAGCAGAGGAATGGCAGGGGTGGAGGAGTGGGGAGATAGGGTTAAAGAATGGAAGCAGGAGGAATGGCATGGGGCGGAAGGATGACAGGAAGGGTGCGGCAGGGGAAGGAAAACAGTAGGAATGGAAAGGGGAAAAGGAAGGAATCCAGGAGAGGCGGCAGGGGAAAGAAAGAAGGAGGCAAAGGAAATGGGCAAGGGGAAGGAAGGCAGAGACGGGGTGGTTAGGATGAAGGGACACAGAGGAATGACAAGGGGTAGGAAGGTGGTAAGGTGTGGACGGGGAAGGGAAGCCAAAGGAATGACAGGGGGCGGAAGTGGGGGGGTGGGGGTGCCAGGGAAAGGGAAGGGAAGCCAGAGGAACGGCAGGAATTATAACATGTCACGCATTGTGTGGACGCCGCTTTAGAGGAAGGAAACGTGTCCTTTCATGGATCCTGGGCAATAACATGCGCGAGAAGATAATTATGTGCATCCTTATGTTCACATTACTGTTCGCAGATTCGCGCGCAATATGATGCGGAAGCCAGGGAGACGATGGCGGACAGCTTTTCTTAATATCGCTGACAGTGTTGGGGAAACAGGGAGGAGGCGCAGTCGTTAGAGTTTCAGCAGCAGGTGCCACTAAGATCTTAAAAGCACTCAGCCTCTAGACCTGGGGTGCAACAACCCAGGCTACCTAAACTGCCAATGCCAAACGGAGGTGACGTGCTGAATCGGCGCCCTGGCGATAAGCACGAGACCCCTGACAGTTCCCCCAACGCAGCATCTACCGCCTTGGCGTGGCTGGTGACGCGCCCTTCGCCGGGAGGTGAAGAAGGCCCACCATAAGGCGGCCTGCGGCTTCACCCCGACAAAAACCTGGACACAGGCTGCTACCAAGTGTTCCAGGCGTTACAGTCTTCAGGGGTGCTGGAAGGAGGGAGGAGAGGGCCTGCGAAGTTAGAAGGGGGCGTGAGAAGCCTGGGTGTGCACCAAGTGCTTCAGGAGGAAAGCCCAGCGGGCCGAGGGCGGGCAGGAGCCCTGAAAGAGAAAGTCAAATGAAGAGGGGCTGTGAAGCCTGACGCACCAAGTGTTTCTGGAAGGAAGGGGTCAGAGCGAGGCCCTGCTGAGAGAAAGAAGAAAGAAGGAGCTACAGCGCCCCAAGGGGAGCAAGCGGAGACAGACCTGAGGAAAGCGGGCGAGCCGATCGAAGTACTGGAGACATCGCCGCAAGGAGAGGGGAGGAGGAGGAGGAGCAATGTTGGCTGGAGGAGGAGGGAGATGGAGCAGGAGAGGAGGCACAGGCTGCTGTACGAGCAGGAGAGGGAGAGGTGGGAACAGAATGTGATCCGTCAGCAAAGAGGAGCAAAGAGGTTTGTTGAACACTGAACCACTTGCTGGTGAGAGGCAAGAGAGAGGAGGGAGAAAAGGTGGTGAGGGAGAGAGTGGGAGGACCAAAGGGAGGCCAAACGGAGACGTGAAGAGGAGAAGGGAGCAGTATCTGAACTGCGACAGCTGGCTGGAGAGGCCGGGGAGAACATATGGAGGTCAGGGGCGCAGTTTCTGCGGCCCAAGAGACGGTGAGGCGGGATGCTGGAGAGTGACTGCTACCAGGAGGAAAGTGATGGGCAAAGAGACCGCTGCTTGAGCAGCGAGCCAGCCTATTCTACCGGTGGGTGAAGGAAGAGGAAGGAGCAGTCGGCGCCAGAAGCGAAGAGTGCCAAAACGACGCACTATACACCTCACCCGCCCTGCCCGGCAGCGCTATGGCCTCAAAAATAGTGCAAACAAGTAAAAAAAAAAAAAAAAAACAGCAAAAAACAAACAAAAGATAAGACCAAAAAATAAAAAGGTTTTACAATCCTGCGAAGTTTGTTCAGTTAACTTAATTCTAAATAAGATTTAAGCGATCTGAAAAGGAAGAAGGATCTCCACTCAACAGTCGTCCGGCGCTGAAGAAAAATTTTGCAAATGCAGAAAAAATCGCTGCCAACTGCACAAACACAGACTGTGGAGTGTATGTGTGTGTGTGTGTGTATGTGTGTGTGTGTGTGTGTGCGCTTGGGGAGAAGGAAGACCACAACGAAGGGCATCAAAACAAAAAGTAATGGAAGGATGACCCTGGCTTAGTGGCCCGGATTCCATGAAGCACACCCTGGCTTACTGTCTGGGTGATGCTGACCTGCTTAACTTTCGCCTGGTGGATGCTGACCCCGGCTTAATCCGTTTTGGGTGGGAGTTGACTTTTGGGCTTAACTGCCTGGGTGGATGCTGACCTTAAGCTTAACTGCCTGGGTGGAGTTGACTTGGCTTAACTGCCTGTGATGCTGACCTTGGCTTAACTGCCTGGGTGATGCTGACCTTTGCTTAACTGCCTGGGTGGATGCTGACCTTACACTAACTGGTGGATGCTGACCCTTGGCTTAACTGCCTGTGGGATGCTGACTGCTTAACTGCCTGGGTGGATGCTGACCCGGCTTAACTGCCTGGTGGATGCTGGACCCGGCATAACTGCATGGTGGATGCTGACCCGCTTAATCCGCCTGGTGGATGCTGACCTGGCTTAACTGCCTGGTGGGATGCAGACCTTGGCTTAACCGCTCAGGTGGGATGCTGACCTTGGCTTAACCGTCAGGATGCCGACCATTTACCGTCTGGGTGGGCGCTGACCCGGTTTAACTGCCTGGGTGGATGCTGACCTCGGCTTAACTGCCTGGGTGGATGCCGACCTGGCTTAACCGCCTGGATGTGCCGGACCCCGGCTTAACTGCCAGGCGGGATGCTAACCTTGGCTTAACCGCCTGGGTGGGGGATGCTGACCCCGGCTTAACTGCCTGGGTGGAGCCACCCGCTCAACTGCCTGGTGATGCTGGACCCGCTTAACTGCCTGGTGATGCTGACCTTGGCTTAACTGCCCAAGGTGGGATGCCGATCTGGCTTAACTGCCTGGGTGGATGCTGACCTTTTGGCTTAACCGCTGGGTGGGGATGCTAACCTTGGTCATTGCCTGGTGGGATGCTGATTTGGGCTCAACCGCCTGCGGGATGTTGACCTGGCTTAACCGTTCTGGGTGGGATGCTGACCTGGCTTAAACGTCTGGTGGATGCTGACCGGCTTAACTGCTCAGGATGTGCTGACCCTGGCTTAACTGCCTGCGGATGCTGACCCTGGCTTAATCCGCCTGGTGGGATGTTGACCTGGCTAACTGCCTGGGTGATGCTGACCTGGCTTAATCCGCTGGTGATGCTGACCTTGGCTTAACTGCCTGTGGGATGTCACCTTGTCAACTGCCTGGCTGGGATGTTGACCTTGGCTTAACTGCCTGGTGGGATGCCGACCCGTTTAACTGCCTGGGTGATGCCGACCGGCTTAACCGCCTGGCTGATGTTGACCTGGCTTAACTGCCTGGGTGGGGATGCCGACCCGGCTTAACTGCCTGGGTGGATGCTGACCTGGCTTATCTGCCTGGTGGATGCTGACCCTGGCTTAACTGCCTGGTGGGCGCTGACCGGCTTAACCGGGTCATGGAGGATGACCGGCTTAACCGCCTGGGTGGGATGCTGACCCCGGCTTAACTGCCTGTGATGCTGACCTGGCTTATCTGCCTGTGGGATGATGACCCTGCTTAACTGCCTGGTGGATGCTGGACCCTGCTTAATTGCCTGCGGATGCTGACCTCGTTTAATCGCCTGCGGATGCTGACCCTGTTTAATTGCTCGCGGGATGCTGACCTTGGCTTAACTACCTGGGTGCGATGATCCCGCTTAACTGCCTGGTGGATGGGGAGGACCGGCTTAACTGCCTGGGTGGGATGCTAACCGGCTTAACTGTTTTGCAGGATGCTGACCTGGCTTAACGCCTGGGTGGATGCTGACCTGGCCAATCCGCTACCTGGGTGGATGTCAACTGGCTTAACTGCAGGTGGGCTGTTGACCCTGGTTAACCGTATGGTGGGATGCTGGCCTGGCTCAACTGCCTGGTGGGATGCTGACCCGGCTTAACCGCCTGGTGGATGCTGACCCCGGCTTAACCGCCCGTAGGATGCCGGACCTGGCTTAACCGCTGCGGGATGCCGGACCTTGGTCAACTGCCTGTGGATGCTGACCTGGCTTAACCGCCTGCAGGATGCTGACCTGGCTTAACTGCCCGGGTAGACGCTGACCCCGCTTAACTGCTTGCAGGATGCTGACTACAATACTTACAAGACACAGACACAGACAGGCAGGCAGGGAAGCAGACACATACAGATAAACACACACACACACACACACACACACACACACACACACACACTTACTAACAGACTATTTAACTAACTAAGAAGCAAACACACACACACACACACACACACACACACACACACACACACACACACCCACACACACACACACACACACACACACCTTTAAGCCTGTACAATTAAGCAGTACTAATCGGATAGTTGTGTCCCGTCTCCCGACATCTGTTCCATCTCCTATAATTCCTT